>NW_015163113.1:35598-73773 GCF_001447785.1 Gekko japonicus | reverse complement strand
ACACATCTTTGGAGTTTTTCAGCAAAGTGCTTGCCTCCGTTTATTCTTAATAGGGTTGAGCAGCCTGGATTCGTTCTGGTTGGAAAGCCAGGGCTGAACTGAGGGGTCATGGGTGTGAGTTACTATGGTTATTGAGCAGCATCACCCGTAGTTTTGCTCTCATGGGCATTAAAGCACATAATAATGGATAGACAACAGTGGTTAAAGCAAGCAGGTAGGATTACTATGTCCTTTTGTCAGAAGTATATAATGTCTTGTAGTCAGTTTTAAAGACTTCTCAACCCCCCAAATCCACCCAGCAGCCGCCCGCTGAGTAATTTTGTATGCTTAATCTCTAGCCCTTCACTACAAGCTTTCTGCTAATTTGAGGCAAATGGGTATTTTTGACACTAAATAGGGCAGTAAGGAATCCGTGACCTAGAAAAACTCCATTCCGAGGCAGTGAGAGGAGAAAAATATTCTTTCAGCGGACTTTTGTAAGACCCTTTTGAATGACATAAAGTAGTTCTGACTCAACTGCACCAAGCTTCGCCTTAATGGTTTGCAAGCAAAAAAAAAAAACTTTTGCTGAACATCTTCCCTCCCCATACACACACATACACACACATTTACTTTAACTTCCCCCCATAAAACTTGTCACTTCAGATTGCCATCAGCCACCACAACAATAATCATTTCATGCTTATTGCTAATTGCAAGCACAGCTGAGGCCCAGCAGGGAGCTCCTTGCACAGTCCCAGGCCTTTATACCAGCCTCAATCTGTTGTATGGCACTTGTTCACACACAGGAGAAGGGGGAAAAAAGAAAGCTACCAGCAAAGGCAGAAAGAGGCAGAGTCACAGGTTTCTTGTAATCCCTCTGCTACCCTGCTGACAACCCAGCCCCGTAAGCATTCCTGGTTTTGTCCACCTCTTTACAAAAGCCGGGGTGACCTTAAGCTACTAGTATGTGGGCTTTTCTTTTTTTAAAAAAAAAATGAAGAATACAACTCCTTCAGGTGCATTAAGAAGCAGGGGCTGCATCTGGCTTATGAGATTCTGTTTGCAGCACCCCTGGAGTGAACTGTGGCTTCCTGTAACATGTAAAATATGAGTGTGAACTCCAGGTTCATGGCAAGAAACAG
Source organism: Gekko japonicus (assembly GCF_001447785.1). Lineage (NCBI taxonomy): Eukaryota > Metazoa > Chordata > Lepidosauria > Squamata > Gekkonidae > Gekko > Gekko japonicus. The sequence goes on along the minus strand of NW_015163113.1, from coordinate 72,649 downwards.
GAGGTCAGGCTCCCATTCAAATCCACCAAAAGGAAATGGGAGTTTGCAGATGTTCTGGTGGATGTGTAATGACACCACCTCCCTCGGAGCACAGGAACCCAGCACAGCTTTTCATAAAATGTGCCGTCGCTGCCATCCGTGTGTGTTACTTTGCAGATTTATTCATATCATTTTTTTTCTCCTCGCAGCTCGTACATTCAGAGACGAGCCTGCTCGTTGAGCAGTTTTACAGACCACTGGCATTTTGACAGGTTCCATAAAACAAACAAAAAAACCTCCCACCAACCCTTGAACAACCTAGGGGTTTTTTTATACTCTCTCAGGAGAGAAGCCCCCCCAAAAGCCCCAGCCTAGACTAAATAAAGCTGACTTGGACGAGGGGTGTATTGGACTCTTGTACAGCAGAAAGCTCTGTATGGATCTCACAACTGGGTATGGTGGTAAACTTTCTAAGTGGCCTCTTCAGCTATGCCCTTCATGGAAGCTTCTGCCATCACTGTAGGTGATAATGCTTGAAAACTGTGCTATTAAAAATTGGTTTGCTAAGTCCTGCATATCAAACTGTTCTGAAAGGCACATCTATAGAGGCAAGTTAAAAAGTTGGCGATCCTGCCACAGAGTGAGCACAAAAATCATTAGCCGGTGAAATAAGTAGGTCTGTAAAGCCACTCAAGAATGTACCATGTCATCTAGAGAAGTAAAGACTGTGTGTGTGTGTGTATTGTGTAGATAGCAGGAATAGGGAAAAGGCTATATTGAGAAAGTCTGGTTAGAATCCATTAGGATAGCCCCAATGTTAATTTTCTTCACCAAGATCCTGATTTAGACGTGTTGACAAAGCAGAGAGAAAGCTCAGAGTCTAAGGATCTGTAGACGGAAGAAGCCAAGAAAGAGCTAATACCTCTCAGACACTCTTGCCTGGAGTCCAAACATTTTGAAGGCAGGTCTTATTCTGAAGGTTACTTCCTCCAGGGACAGCTCCTTTGTGTGGGAAAGAAACCATACAAATTACACGTTAGTTGCCTCATGGGACAATAATACAAGCATCCTTTTCATTCCATGCAGACTTGGTGGGAAGCTATGATTGGCTCTGGCTTCCCAGAACTTGTACACTGCAATATACAGGCAGTACATGCACAGGTACAAACAGTTTGCACACTGTGTCCAATGCTCCCTCTAAGCTGTGGAGTCTTGTGAGCAAAATTCTGCTTTGTGAGCTACTGGCATTAAAGTTGTGAGCAAGCAGCTTGGCTATGGCATACGTTTGTTTGCTCTGGAGCCATCCTTCCTGAGCCAAGACAAAAATGTATGAGCTGGAGGCTAAAAAATGTGAGCTAGCTAACACTAACTCATCTTAAAAGGAACACTGACTGTGTCCAGCACTGGCACAAGAAATTCACAGAAAATTCATCTGATACCATCCTAAAGCAGCTAGAAATTTAGACTGAGCCCTGGAACACATGAAGCCGCCTTACACTAAATCTGAAGGACCAAGGGTCTAAGTCAGTATTTTCCACTCAGAGTGACAGCAGCTCTTCAGGGTCTCAGGCAGAGGTCTTCCACATCACCTACTACCTGGTCCTTTGAACTGGAGATACCGGGGATTGAACCTGGGGCCTTCCACATGCAAAGCAGTCACTCTTCCATTGAGACACAGGAGGCCCCCCCAACATATGACATCATAATACAGGAAAGGCTCTGAGCATTTGTCTTGACAATGAACTATCACAACACATTCCTACACACACACACACGAACCCATTTAGGCCCATTCACATATTACACAGCAAAAAAAACCTACCCACTGAGTGAACTCAACAGGTGCTACAGTCAATCTAACTAGTCAAGAGTACTTGACTATGATGCACATTTTCAAACACTTGTTTGTCACTTTCATACGTTAAAATTTTAGATTTACACATCTAAGATGTTAAATGTACACCTAAGAACCATAATGTATGAAGCGGTCTTCAGTTCTAAGAGAAGAAGGTGCAGAGAAGAGGGTGCAAGTTCATTGACAGGCCTAATTTTTAGAAAACAAATGTGTCACAATATTAATGGTGGCAAGAAAAACAGGGTTTTTAATTTTTTTAGCTGAAATCAATGAAAATGCTGGAGATTCAAAATGACTGAGAAACTCATTTGAGAGATCAGTATCCCACATTTCCTATCCTCTCTTTGCTTTATCAGCAGAGAATGCTTGTTTCAGATAAGCATGGGAATATATTTACGACGAAGTGAAGGCATTTGTTCTTTACTAAGGCAACAGACTGCAGCTCAGTTATAGAGCATCTGCTTTGTGCACATAAGGTTCCATGTTCAGTCTCTGGTTAGAGGCTCTTATGTAGTAGGTGTTGGGAAAGACCCTTCTTGCCTGGAGAGCCACCGTCAGGCAGAGTAGACAGCTCTCAGCAGCCTGATGGTCTGACTCAGTTTTTCATGCATTCAATTGCAATAGGGCTCCATGAACACAACCATACTGAAACAAAGCATCCTTTGTCTATGAAGCGAGGGGGACTTTGTGGATTGCCTACATACAGTTAAAAGGTCATTTAATGCTTTAAAAACCAGGGAAATTATCTGTTTTGGAGCTCAGAGTTTTTATAGCCCTTACAAACATTATTTTGTTAATTTGTTTACAAAATCTACGTCCCATCTTTCTGCCCTTACAAGGACCACCATGAATATTACAAAAGCTTCCAAACCTTTCCTATGCTGCTGCTACCTCTTTTTCTCACCAGTGTTGGCTATGAAGGCTTTGCAACTGCAGACACCTTGAGTGGGTGTCGTCACTGTGAAAAGACCAAAGTCAGGATGTTCATATTGCCTTATGCCTTCCCTGCTTGCCCAATAACCCCTGATCCTATGAACTGCAGCACTGCAGGCAGCAGATCGCAGGATGTAGCATGAAGGAACTACTTGTAGCATAAAGAAGACAACCTATCCCATGTACTGACACAGCATCACATGAGCTTCTCTGCCTTAACCGATAAGAGCCACAGAAGGCAATGCAACTTAAAATGACCTAAGCTGGCAATTACTGCTTTCAACAATCTTTATTTCACTGCTACATCTCAAAGCCATTTCATATTATCATGCACCCATATTGTACATGTTAGACAGTGTTACATATGTTTCCAAAACATGCCTTGAAACACACATGAGATATGAATACAGGTCACAGGGAACTCCTAATTGGCCATGGTCCCCTGTAGAATATGCCTTTGTAGGAAATCCTCTATCTTCCTGATGGAGCAGTGCTCAACCTGACTTATAACAGAGAAATTCTGAAAAAATGTTGCCACTGATGTCTGCAAGGTCTGAAGTTTTGTTAGCAAATAATTTTCTACTTGTGTGGAATAAGATCGAAGCCACAACCATAAGGACCCAGATACAAGCTCCTGGAAGCCCAGAGCATGAAAAATTCCCTGTTTGAAGTAGTCTTTCTTTAAGAATGTATAAGCCACTTTTCCACTTTAAAGAAAGGCCTCCAAAGCAAGACGTCTTAAAATCACACCAAAAACAAACAGTGGGCTAAAAACTAAATAAAACCAGCAGAACAGCAACCAAATTCCGAAAGACTTATATCAAGATATAAAACACCATTGCACAATATAAACATCAATCCATTTACATCCTGCAGAACAGTCTTTAACTGGTTCCGCAATGACCTACGGATCTGTTCAGGGACAATATTCCTTAAATGAGGTGCCCCCTCTAAAAAGGCTGCCTCTCTTGAGGTTTCCACTGCCTGACCGTGAAGGGAGGGGGGACTCTGTGAAGGCTTCTGATACAGATTTTAAAGACTAGGAAAGTTCATGTGGGAGGTGGTCCTTCAAGTGCTATATTGCCAACATATTTAGGACACTGAAGATCAAAAACAGGACTTAGTTTTTCTACAGTATGTATTATACTGATGGAGTCCCTTACACTCATCTGCCACTTACTTCGCTGCACATTTTCATGCAACAGATTTAACCGCTATAGTTAATAAATTAATTAATTTTGGCAAGGATCTCCTGTGTTCAAACTTGCAAAGCGTATGAGGTGATGAAGCGATATAAATAGTATTTCACTATGAACAGAGAAAAGCTTGGCTGTCTTTAAAAGTACCACTAGCCCATCTGAGCGGAATCCATTCAAACTAAATGCCGAAGAGCAGGAAAGCAAACACGGTAATCGCTTAATTCCTGAAAAATCTTTGTGGCCATGGGGCAACTCGCATCACTTTAGCTGTCCTTGGGACTGAAAAGGCCACAGGGTTACATGGGTGGAAAAGAACAAGTGGCATGTATTAAACAAGAGGTCCTCATTACCTTGGGATGCAAAGCCAAAATGATAAATATTTATGAGGCAGCCTGTGCCCAAAAGCCTCCGAGAGAAAGGGAACATTCTGTGTGTGACAGTCTGAAAAAAGGCAGAGCTGAGTAATTTAGAGTAAGTTACAGCATGAAAAACTCACCCTCCTGAATGGGTTTGCAAGTCTAATAAGAAAAGTTGAGAACTGCCGGACGACACAAGCTGTCACACCCCTACTCAGCTGCCCCAGGGATCCTGTTGCGAACTTGGCAGCCAAGGACGTTCTGCAGCACTCCTTAAAAAAAAAAAGGGAAATCCATGACTAGGTTTCACTAACTGATCTTGCCCCACTCTGGTGACAGGCCCTCTGTGTTTAAACAGGCAAGCAGAAATCTAGCCACGGAACCTTTCCCCCAGGAGGCAGGTGCTTCTCTTGCCGCTTTAAAGCCACAAGGAGGCCTGTCAGTAGAAAAGAGGCCGCAACCTTCAATCGATGGGTGTCAAAGTCAATATGAGTCCATGAACTTGTCTCATTTTCTTGCCACTGTGTGGTGTCAGCGAGCAAAAGTGGGTGCCAGATTAGATCTAAAAAGCAGGGGAGGAGGGCAAGCAGAGCTTCTGGCAGCAGAGGAAGACGTCCTTCAAACATCGCTTCTGACCTGCACTCCCCTTCAACAGCTGTTTTTCATACAACTGCTGCGGAAACATGTCAGAAGTGTCTCCGGCTATGGAGAAACATCTGGGGGGAGGGGAGTGTGAAGGAAAGGAGGTGGGCAGCAGAAGAGTTAAACACCTATCCCCTGCCTACTACTGCCCATGCAGGGATACAGGTTCTGAGACCAAGAACCACTACTAAGCTCCTGGTTTGGGTCCGCATAATAGAATGTGCAGATAGTGCAGGTACACATTATTCTTCCTTGGGAGTGGGTATGTGTAAATGTGCACTTGGCACAGACTGCATTTTTATTTTCTAGGCTCATTTTATTTTATTTTTTAAAAGAGCAGAATGGGTTGAGAGCTAAAACGTCTCCAGAATCTGGACACTTAGCTCCCATATTCCCAAATGCTATTTATGGCCATATAAGCTATGAGTCTGCAAACCTTCTCCCCACTGGAGACTTCCTGCCTTGCAGGGGTGGGAATCTGAACTTGGCACAGCTGCAAGTGAGATTGGTGGATGTGGAGCAAAACCTTCGCCCTCAAGGGCAACTGAGACTCAATAGTTGGAGATGAGATCATTTGCTCTGTGCCACTGCCATCTTTAAGAATTTGGAAGCCAAGACAATGATGACTGAATGGAACCAGCCAGTAGGTAGTTTCAGGGTCCCATATTCTGCCATTTGCAGTACATGGTGACTTCTGCAAACCATGCATGATGGATCAAAGTGGGGAGTTAAAATGATGCACTAAAAACAACACAAAAAGAAAAGCTCCATGAAAATTTAAAGGGGGGGGTCTTGCACTGATTCTTGACCAGGGCCCCGGTCACACGGCAAAGTTGCCACGGGAGAGGCATGGGAGTCCCGCAGATTTTCCGGGCACGATCTCACCCCAACATCTGGGAAGCACAGTGCTCCCGTGGCGAACTCGTGGCTCCCCGCCGAAGGTGCGGAGTTAAAAACTAGTACCTACGAGGTACTAGTTTCCTGAAACCGCGGGCCAAGGGTGGGTGTCTGATCGCATTCCCGGTGGACTTACATGGCATCCGGCGGCCGCTGCCGCTCGTCTCCGCAGGTTGCGCAACAGCGCCCAACAGCGCATGCGCACAAAGAGCGATTGCCAGTGTGATCGCGCCGCACGGCTTCTGTGCCGCGCTGCAGGATACCCATCTGATCGGCATTTCCCCCAAACCACGGGACCTCGACCAGGACGTGTGCTCGGGCAGCCCCGCGTTAGTTTCCTCCGGGGCATTTAGCCACGCCTCCCCACCGCAATATCTGGCCCATGTGACCAGGGCCGGGGCCCAGGTACAGAAACAACGTGTGCTAAGCTTTCATCTATGGGCCGGAAAACCCAAAAAATCAAGTCTGAGTGGAACTGAATGTGGATTTTGTTTGAACATGGCACATAATGTGCATGATGTCTGGCATGTTCCTTGGAAAACTCTCACTTCTCTTGCAGCAATGGTACACCAGCACCATGAATATGGTTTGCACCTGGCTGACAGACCGCATGGACCTTCAGCTTCACATCTATCAACTAAAAACCCTTATTAGGATAGTAAAGGTAAGTGTCTTCATATGCCATTTCATTTCTCAAACAAGGCACAAGAAGTTAAAGAAATGGTAACGAAAAAGCATAAAGTCAACCAAATGAGTCATCAGTGAAAGATTTATTAAACTATATCACTGTCATGGGCTGAAAGACCTTTATAACCAGGTCAGACCAATATGCTTGAAATAAGGAAGTACACATCAAAAATCTGAAGAAGTGAGCAGTGACTCATGAAAATTTATACCCTGCCACAAATTTTGTTAGTTACTGGACTCTTGCTCTTTTCTACTGCTACAGACAGACAGCATGGCTACTCATCTTGATCCATATCAAAAAATGTTTGCATTAATTTTGGATACAGATTTGGGGAGGGCATGCTTCCCGTTATCTTAAATTTTCAGGACTCTCCTTATCATTTTGTGATCCCCCCCCCCATTATTTTAAGGACCATTTTAGTAATTGCTCCCCCAATTCCTAAAGCCCCCTCCCCAGAGGCAGCAGGAGAAGGAGAAAGGGAGGAAGAGGAAGCTGGTCTCACCACACAGTTGTTGGTCAGCATCTCCCTCCCTTTAAATTTTAAAGGGCCATTGTTTGCTATGGGAAGACCTGGCCTCTCCCACAGAAAAGAATGGCCCTTAAAAATTCAAAGGGCGGGTGATGCCACCAAACAACTATTTGGAGAGACCAGCTTCCTCTCTCTTCCCCCCTCCTTGCTCCTGGAAAGTAGAAAGGGCAGGTCTACCACACACAGGCAATAATGCAACCAGACCAGGCCTACCCAACCAGCTGTTTGTCAGGGTCTCCAGTCCCTTTACATTTTAAAATGGCCCTTTAAAATGTTCTCCCTCTATCTCTATTGTGCCTCTCCATCCCCTTGCTTGATGCCTCTTTACTTTCTCTCCACAAAGTCCCCATGTAGTTCTGAACCTAAAAAAAATTAAACTGAGATGAGATTAGTACCTCTCCAAAGAGCTTGAAGCAAAACATTCCCTAAGTCAGCATGTCTCCTCTAAAGAAAGCATTAAAATAAAAGGTTTTCATAAGTGTTAAATATTGCCTGAGGGAGTGCAGCAAAACCCAAATATTCAAGCAGAATATGTCCAGAGCATTAATCGGTAAGCATGGATCCATGATTACTTTCTCTGGGCTACTGACATATCTGGCTTGCATAGACATTACTACTGAATAATTGAATTCCATAATCACACAACAGCACTATGTGTTTGATACTGTATGTGTGTATATATATACAGAGTACATTATGTATAAAAAGCAGATATATTTCAGTCATCCTCACACTGTTGCTTATGTTAATTAATATATTTTTCTTTGGATTTCACATTTGTAAAACTGATTTAAGGGGCAGTCTTTACTTTTTACTTCAAGTTTCCTTGACTGCAGTTACTGCGAGAAATGCAGATTAGAATAATTCATTTAGGTAACTGAAATAATTTCTTTCCAGTGGGTGTTCCCAGTCTTTTAGACGAGATTGCACAGGTGAAATAACATAACCTGAATGTAGCCTCTTTTCCATGTGCGTGTGCATATGTGTGTGTATTGGACACATGATAATTATTTCAGTGTGAAATCTCAGTGCCTTAAATGAAATAATAAGATCACAGGAGGAGGTAAATACATATTTGATCATTTTTGGTTCTCTGCAATGCTTTTTGCCGAAGAGGATTAAAACAGTAGAACTGTGAACTCTAAAAATCAAGTCATGAATAAATTACTAAAGGACCTTTTAATTTTCATAAATAAAAGCAATAGGTATCAGCACATTATTATTATGTGTTAGCTGGGGGGCACTGAAAAGCATGGCAGATGTCTTTTATGCTATTACCACTATGTAGCAGCTAAAAAAAAATTAACAATTTCTTTAGGCATACTAGCTATCTAAAACACTGTTAAACTGTTTCTTGGTGTTAAACGGCAAAAGAATTTTACTAATACTTGCATTTTTAACCTGCAGTTGTATTCTGTGACATCAAAAGGCTCTAAATTTAATCAAATACTAGTATTAATTGACAGTTTTCTAATTCACCTTTTGTGCAAGAAACAACCACTTATCTGTATTCAACTGCGGGTAGGATTATGCATTGCAAGACTAACATGGGACTTTCAGTCCTGAGTAGGTCTCATAATGACAGTGGAGAGAATGGGAGTGTGGGGGGGGCTGGCGGGTTAAAGCAGGGTTCCCCAGTGTCGTGCCCATGGGTACCGTGGTGCCCGCTAACACCTTTCCTGGCACCCATCAAGTGATTTTAGAAAGTGGATGGGGCCAGGTGGGGCTTTTTCCCAGCAGGGCTTCTGATTGGGCACTAGAGAGCTGATTGGCTGTGCCAATTTTTAAAAAGTTGCTTCGGCAACAGCTGCCACCAAAGCACAAGGATCTTCACTGTGTTACTGTATGTGTTCATTGTAAAAGGCAACCGGTTAAACAGAGCTTCTGCCTGAAATGTTGAAGAGTTACTATTAGATTTACTCCCTGACATTTCATGGTTGACTTTACTTCCTGCAGCAGCCATTTTCTAGTTGCACCCAGGGGTGTGTATTTGGCATAAACCGAGCCAAATAAATACCCGAAATATACCTTATCAGTATTTTTCACGTATCATGTAAGCCGAATATAGATCAGAGATCTGTATTCAGCTACCAATATAGCTGAGTCCAGAAAAAGCCAATTTTATTTGGTGTTAATTCAGGTTCGTTAAGTTATACCGAAACAAAGCTGCCAGCCATTTAAACCTAACATCTGACAGAGGGAACCGCCAGTCAGCGGTTCAGTTTAAATGCCTTCCCTTTCCTTCTAGCCATTAAACCTATCAGTTTCACTCCCCTCCATTTTACCATTTCACTCCCTTCCACTTCCAAGTGGAGGGGAGTGAAACTGAATAGTTTAATGGCTGTCAGGAGCCATTTCACTCCTTCCTTTCACTGCCCCCTGCTTGGAAGCAGGGGGCAGTGAAACAGAGGGGTTAAATGGCTGGAAGGCATTTCAGCCTGTCAGTGGGGTAGTGCGCTGTCCCCGCTGTTCAGCAGAAATGCCTTCCAGCCATTAGACTGGTCAGTTTCACTCCCCCCTTCTTGGAAGCCCAGGGGAGTGAAACTGACCAGTTTAATGGCTGGCAGGAAAGGGAAGGTATTTAAGCATGTCTTCCCCCTCTCTCTTTCCTTCCCCAGCTGCCTGGACACTTCCAGTGGTCAGTTTCACTCCCCTCCACTAGTCCCTTGTTAGGTTTAAATGGCCTAAACCTAACAGCTGACCAGCAGGGAGCGAAACTGACCAGTGGAAGTGGCTGGGTGGCTTGGGGAGGGAAGGGAAGGCATTTAAACATGCCTTCTCGCTCTCCCTGCCCTCCCCGTGGGTATAATAGACTCAAATACATTTGGAAATACCGAATATTTCCTGAGTTGGAATACTGTACTGGTATTTACTTATGTTATTTTGGTCTGATAGACACAAATCCAAAAAATACCCCCCAAAATTTTCTGACACACCCCTAGTTGCATCCACCACCCTGAGTCAGATTTCCAAAGATGCCTGTAGGTTTAAAAAGGTTGAGGTCACCTAAGTTAGAGGTTGTGCTTAGTTCTTCTTTCTCCATGTATCAGTTCTCCCCTACAAGTATCTCCAAGGTTATTTTTACACTAGTCTCCCCCACTGGAGCCCTGGGATCTGTCTTGGTGGGTAGAAAATGGCCTTCCAGAACATTTGCAGGGAGACTCAATAGCTGCAGACATCTCCTCTGCTTACTGATTCTGTCCCATAGACGCTTCCTTCCCCCCCCCTTCACATTCATATGACCTTGACAAAGGCAGGCTTGGGAAAATGCATATGCTGAGATAATGCGTTGTGCTACCCTATGTATCCTGTAAATACTGGACGAGACTGCTCATAGTGCCTTCAACCTCACGTAAGTGTCATTTCTTGCAATCCAACAAAGCTACTTGAACTCAGCACTAGAGCAAAGGTAAGTGACTTGAAGGGGCCCCCCCACCCCACCCCCTTCATTCTGAGTGCAGGCCACCGTCTCCTTGGTGTTTCTAGGCTCACAGACAAGTTTTGCCAAGTTCTTTGCATCATGTCTCAACGCATACAAGCAGTAGGGCCTTTAGACTGGTCCATCCTCTTTGGTACCAAATACAAAGAAAGAGTATGGAGCACCCTGATCACAAAGTCCTGGGGAAAGCTAGACAGATCCATGGTGGCTAGCAATTCTTCTAGCCAAGGGCGAAGACTGAGGTAATATAAAAGGAACGCTTGAAGTACATTCTTCATCCACACAGCACATCCAGTTCCACACTTAAAATTGTCAAACAAGCATAGCAACAAAATGGAATGCTAGCTCAAGCTCTCAGTCTGTCCATTCCCACCCTCTAGTTCGCATGCTCTTTATTTATTTACTTCTTGTTGCTGGGTAAGAGATAAACCGCCCCTACAGGATGGCTGAAAAGGGAGACAGCAGTGCTGCTTCTGTGTCAGACACTTGTTGGGTGGAGGGGTTGCTTAGCTAATTTCCCCCCGCCAGAGAAGCAGGAGGCAGCAATGAGTGAGTGGATGGGGGAGAAATGGCAAGGCTGACCATCTGAGCCAGCACTCCGTTCACTGACATGTTCTTCTGTTAGAACAGTCACAACTCTGGGAAGAACCCACCAGAGTTTTTTCATATGCTACACCCGTCTTTCACCCAAATATAATTATATCAGATAATGCAGGTCAGGAGAGGCAAAGAGAAAAGAAGATAAAACAGAATATGTCGAGGCAAACCGGGATCTGAATGACGATTTGCAAGCTAAACCTTGGGTTTCACAAACTAACCATAATTAAAATAAACCATCTGGCCCTACCCACTTTCTAAAAAATACTTGGTAGGTGCCATGAAAGTTGTTTGGTGCACCTATGGGCACCTAGCTGAGGACCTCTAAGTTAGAGGATCTGAGTATATTTTGTGTGTTTCTGCCATCTATAACTGTATATATTGTCATGTATTTCTTAAACTGGTAATGAGTACCTCCTTGTTATGTAATAAAATACCATGTTCCAAATAGCTTCCACATCAGTCATTTGTGTACAGGGTTTCTCCTCCTGCTAGGGATGTTCACACTGAAGGCTTCTTCTGCATGTGTATGTCTTTAACTGGATTGACCCATTAGCTATTTTTACTGATAAAATGTTTTATCACTTTCTGTTAAAAGGACCTGGATTCAGAGCCCCTCAGTTCTTTCCCACTTCCCTACAGACAAATGGCACTAAACCAAGTATCTATTAAAAAGACAAGACTTGACTTCTGAGTCCCATGTCTACTTGTATTCAATGCTCCCTCTAAGCTGTGGAGTCCTGTGAGCAAAATTCTACTTTGTGATCTACTGGCATTAAAGTTGTGAGGGAGCAATTTGGCTACTGCATAAATTAGTTTGCTCTGGAGCCATCCTTCCTGAGCAAAGACAAAAATGTGTGAGCCAGAGGATAAAAAACTGTGAGCCAACGCAGCTTAGAGGGAACACTGCTTGTATTCAGCACAATGTTATGTTCTTCAAAGTATTTACCACTGATTTTACCAGCCAATGAGTTGAAAATCATGACCAGTGCAATCCTAAACAGAGTTATACCCTTCTAAATCAACTGAAGTCAACTGGCTTAGAAGGGTGTAGCTCAGGGGTGTCAAACATGTGGCCTAGGGGCCAGATCAATACCTTGGAGGGATGCAATCCAGCGTGCAAGGCCTTGGCTGTTTCCTGCTTCCTTTTCCAGTTCTGCTGCCGCTGCTACATCACAGCTTACTTTACCAGACTCTCTTAATCACACAGGAGAGATAGGTAGGCAAGCCTCTCCTGTGCGATTGAGAGAGTCTGGTAAAGCACTGGCTGAGGCTCCTCCCCCTTCTCCTCCCAGGGGAAGAGAGGAAACCAGCGAAAGCTCACTTCCTGGCCAATCGTATACAGGAGACAAATGGAAGCCTTTCTTTCCTTCCACTGGCTGATGCTCCTCCCTGAAGGGAGGCAAGGAGGGAGGGAACAAGGGAGAGATTGCTTTGCTGGGCTGCCTCAACTGCACGGCAGAAATACCAGGCATCTTTAAGACCAACAAAGTTTTGTTTAAGGTATGAGCTTTTGTGTGCCTTGCTACAGTATGTGTGTATTCTGTTGGGATCCTTATGCTGTGTGTGTGTTTTGTTGGGCTCCTTATTCCAGGGCTCTCCTGGGTGCAATTGAGTTCCCTCCCCCTTTTCACTGTGTTCATGCCCTCATGATCCAGTCTTTCTCAGTAAAAAAACAATGTGAAAGTTAATTGTGTTTGTCTGTGTCCTTTATAAAGTTTATATCTCCACTACCTGACATTACATTTTATGACACACATGGCCCAGCCCAACAAGGTCTCAGTTATGTCAGATCCAGCCCTCATAACAAATGAGTTCGACACCCCTGGTATAGCTCTTTTTAGGATTGCACAGAAAGATAAAGTCCAATTTGTGACAAGGGGAAATCCTAGAAATGGGTTTGGTGATACTAATCCAAATTTTATTTCCTTTCTTAACACCTACCCCTCTTCCCCACAACATGAACATCTCTCCCCCCCCCTCAGAAAACATTCAGAGATTTTCGATTGCAAGGAGTTCTGGATTCTACCCTGAACAGCAAAACCTATGAAACAGTGCGAAACCGACTGACTGTAGAAGAAGCCACGGCCTCAGTAAGTGAAGGAGGAGGGCTTCAAGGGATCACCATGAAAGACAGCGATGAAGAAGATGAAGAGGATGATTAGCCCCCTCGTCTCCCCCTCTCAACTTGGATGTAGCCTGGAAACCAGTGCATGTATCTAGTCTGTTATTCAGTTAGCCACATTAGGACATTTTCTGTCAGCTCTAAATGCCCATGGAAAGTCTCCCAATACAATTGCCATTTTAGCTGTGTGGTACTTAAGATTTAGCACCTCTGTTTCGACTCATTGAGTTTCCCTAATTTCATATCTATATGTTCATAAGCAATATGGAACACCATTGTTTAAAAACTGTTAATGGAAAAAAATCTGCATAGAAAACATGCTAGGTGTGTCCCTGTTATAATTAAAGTATAAATGATGCTTCATTAATGTACTGTATATACATTGATGGTAAATTGTTGTGAAGACAAGTGAAACAAGTACTTTCATATCTTTGTTTCTCTCCTGTGGATGCCAGCTGCTTCAGAAACAGAGCGAGGTGGCTATAAATGACCTTTTAAAAAATATATTTTGGGGACAAACAAGAAACCAGAAGTCAGAATTATTCCTACTGAATATACCCGAAGCACCTTCCCTCCAATATATACGGCTAACTTTGTAGAAGTGACATATCATAATAGTCAATCGTCTTGCCACAGAAGGTTGACTTTGATCACCTTGTCCACGTTATGATCCAGAGCAGTTGTTGTATGTCAACATCTCTCCCACTATCTCAATGTTACACCTTTTTTGTTCTGAGTTCCGATAACTGTGTTTGTAAAAAGGAGAACTTTAATTACAATCTTAGACTATACAGATGTGTTTATAATAACAAGATAACAACAATAATAATAATAATAACAACGATATCTGAAGATTTCTTTGGGTAGATTGTAACCATAATTTAAATTTCCTTTTGTTTTCACAATGGTTTTTATATCTTGTCATGTACATTGCATTTGGACCAGTAACTTGCATGCCCTTGGGTTCCCCCCCCCCCAATCCCCTTCCGGAAGCTTTTCTTTTCTGTGTAAAATAGTGGATCCATCTTGCTTTTTTTGCCTTATACAAGCCGACAGTTGTAAAAGTGTGAGAACTGTGGCTTCTCAATAAATAACTATTCAGATGTCCTAAGAATAAACGCTGGAGTCTTTTTATGTCTGTCTTAGGGAGTGAAAAACAAAAACAAAATAAGAGCAAACTTTGGAAAAAAACTGTAAGAGACCCCCCCTCTTCTAGAATAAAGGAATTTTCTTTTCACATGAATGTTTTTATAGTTTGTTAATTAAAGGGGTTTTCTAATTTACTCACAAAAGTCTGGGATGTAGAGGCATTCAAAATCCTGCTATCATACTTTATATCACTTATGCCTGCAATCCTTCTCGCATTTACTTGGGAGTAAGCCTCACTGAAACTGAACAGGATCAGGCCACAAGAAAGGGATTTTCACTCTTTGTCACCTCTCGGTCAAAGAAGAAATCATTCAGGCAGCACAAAGGTGGAAAGATATCAAAAGCAGACGCAATTAGCAAAAGGCCTATTGGTGCCACAAACTGTCAATAAAAGCTACTAATCAAGGCTTACGTATGGATGCTCTTTATATTGCATCTTTCCAAATACCAAAAACACCGGTCCTTCTAACCAAGCATTGTCTAATCTGACTGGCAACAGATCTCCAGGGTCTCTTGAAAGGGCGTCTCAAGAAGTGTCATCAGAGATCCTTTAACTGGCAATACCAAGCAATGAATTTGAAATGTACACAACCAAAGTCCATGCCCTGCCACTAGTCCTTGCCCTCTCCTTATCTCATCCTTATTTCCTTACTTAAAACACATATATAGAAAGTAGGGCTGTTAGGTCCTTTCTGGCAATCAGCGGAGGATTGGGGGGGGGGGGACTTACTAGGAGAAAAAAAAGGCCCAGGCCACATTGCCGATGTTGCACAGAAAGTGACATCATTGTATCAGTGACTTCCAGGTGACACTCTGGTATTTGGGCAAAACTATGTGGTAAAACTGGCTTTCACCATAGAGTTTTTGCCCAAATGCAGGGCATCACCCAGAAGTCACTGATACAATGACATCACTTTCTGTGCAATGCCAGCAATGTGGCCTGGGCCTTCCTCTTTCTACTGGTAAATCCCCCACTGGCCAGCTGATCGGTGGCTAGGGGCCAGGGCCTGGCAACGGGAAATCCCTGCCTCCACCGGGGGTGGGGGGGGTCTGGCAACCCCAATAGGAAGGATAGCAACTTGGAGACGGCCCATAGAAACAGCCTGACCTGACAGCCAATGGAGTCTGCTGCTTGTGCAGTGCTACCACACTAAGACTCAGTAAGTCCCATTGAACTCAGCGGGAGTTTCTTCTGAGTAAACATGCAGTAGGTGAAAAGTAAGTTAGGATTGTGCTACATGACTATAATCCTAGCACACATTCCTTAATGTGAATCCCACTAAATGCAGGGACACCTTTCTGAGTAAATCTGCAGTAGATGAAAAGTAAAGATGGACTAGATCTTACCCCTGCAGGTTCTACCATTCCACTGAGCAAAAATTATTTATTAAAATATTTATAAACCACCACCACCTGTTTGTATGGAGGACAGCATCCACATAAAAACATTAGCACAAAATACAGGACATTACTCAGACTGAGAAGTTACTCACAAAACAAAAGACTGCTTTGTTGGGTGGTCAAATGGACAGAAGTTTGTAAGAGTCAGTTTCACACTAACAAACATACCGATAAAGCATCTGCTGTTGCAATTCACAGCAATCAACAAGAGTTTCAGCAAAAGTTAGGGGTTTTGGTCTGTCAAAGGATTTCAGCACGTGCTCAGAATCTCATTTCATATTCTGAACCAGAGAACAGCATTTGGTCAAAATAAAGCTCAGTTCAGAATACAGCCAAGCAACATGTGCTCAGCAATTTCATACTTTAAACAAGTAAATTCCCATCACTAACCTCAAGGTTATCGATTATCAGAAACCCAGATGGAAGGCTGATTGAAGGAACGCTAGGTTGGATCTAGCCCGCTATTTCACTCAATTCTGGTCAATTCCCCTCCTTACCATATCCCTCATGACTTTTTGTCCATACACGTTCAATGATCCCCTAGACTGAGGGCCAAATTTTGCATGGTCACGTCTTTTTCACCAGCTCTGAAAAGCCCACAAGCAAACTATGAATGCAATACCACTCTCTCCTACCAGTGGTTTATCTCCAGCATGTGGTATTCAGATGTACTACCACTGAACATGGAGATTCCATTTTCTTACCAAGTCTAACAGATGGTAGTAGACCTAAAATTAGAATCTGAATTGCATAGAACACAAATCACCAAGACATGGGTAGACTGGGACAAGAAAATGTCCCAGAAAAAGGGCCACACCCACCACCAGCCCACTTGGCCCTGCCCCACCCAAGGGAGGAAGAACTGGCCTCCTTTTTCCAAGCCCCACACACAGAGAGAAATTGGGAGGGCTGGAAGAGTCCCCTGTTCAAGCCTTGGATGGGCCGGGTGCTGGCTCCCCCCCTGCAAGGTGGGTCTTGGACAGGCCGGGTGCTCCCACAGTCCTGCTAGCTGATTTGGGCTGACAGCCACCTTTCCCCTGGCTGCATAGGCCTCAGACGGTACAGGAGCCACCTCCCACCGGCCATGCAGACCAAGCACTGCCTCACATGAGCAGGTACGCATTGGCTGGGCTGGCCCCGGGCGGCAGGGGATCCCAGTGGCCATAATGACCGATCCACCCCTGTACCCAGCTGGTTTCTAGTCTTTCTGCTCACAGGCATGCAAATTCCACACTCTGCTTAACTCCACCTCAATGTACTGCCCAATATGTTTCTTATAAAGCTGTTACAAAAATTATGACAGACTAGGTCCATTTTGAACAAATACATACCAAAAATAAAGTTGTGAAAAAACAGAATAAATTTATTGGGGGGGGGGGGGGGGAGACACTCAAAATGACAAAAGAAAGCTAGATAATGAAATCTGTTTTCATTATAATGATATTAATTAAGGGTTACTAGACTAAGGGGCAAATTAGACAAGATGCTGGAAGATCTGTGATTGATTGTTTCATCGTTTTATGATATATTGCAGCCACTGCAGGGAAGCAGTTAACCCTTTGCACTCTTTCCTAGAAAAAAAAACACACCCACTTAAAAAAAATCTTTAGGAAGCACTGTTCAGATCTCCCAACACTGTGTGTGATGTATGAATCAGAGGAATTAATTTTTAGAATAAAAATGTTTATGTTTAATTCATAAATAAATAGATACATAAAGGGATGGCAACAATCCATTTGAGCCAAGTGCCCACTGCTGCTGTTGGCAGTCGTGGCTGGGTACTGTGTCTGTGGTCATTTCAACCTCCATCATGCCTCATCTGTATTTGCATTTACAGCAAGGTCCTGAGGGCTGCATGGGTAAAGGTGGCAGCACACATGTCTGAGACCATCACTCCGTTTCATCATGCACAGCTTGATTTGCATTAATTGGAACAGATTAATTGGTTGATTTGATGCTGTCCGACTCTTGAGTCAACTGAACAGAAGAAGACAATATGCTAGCTGATATCAGCTGGGCTGATTTCTTCCATACCAGCAGACCTTGACCAGAACTTGGACCAAGAACAGAACTGGTCTGGTGACTAAAGAGAACCTCCCCATTCAGAGGCAGTCAGCCACAAGTGGGGCATGGAGACCCGAGGCCTCTCCCAGTTGTTGCACCCTGGCAGACACTAGTCAGCAGCAGTAGATTATTGTGGAACATGGAAGTTCCCCATTTAGCCATCGTAGTGAACAGCCAACGTGGATTTGTCTAAAGCCACCCAGGTTGCATTCTAATGCACTGATTTCCACAACAAGTTAATTATGTGTTGTGTCCGCAGTTCTCAGAGATTAGCAACAGAGGACCACCATTTGGGTTTAATATTTTTTGCAGTACCCCAAGCCTGTCAGACTCAACAACACTCTCTGGCAGTGATTTGCTTATTGAGAAATAATCATGTTCCAGGCCAGACCAGCACTGTGTCAGAACTGGGGTTCTAGCAGGAGAATCCAAAGATATAGGCAGTTCAGGGTGTAGACTTTCCAATTTCCCGGGGGGGGGGGGGGGGCTGGGCTGGGCCAGAGGCATTGCTGTGCTAGGAGCAAGGGTGGCTCCCGGGGGAGGCTGAGAACCTTCCTGAAAATTTCGGCAGGGGCTGCCCCCACGAAGATTACGCCCGAAGCCCCCCCTTCCAGTACATCCAATCACACTCCGCAAACGTCCCACCTAGCTGTCGCGCTTCCTACACACACACCACCTGTGAATACATGGCTCCCTTATCTAAAACAGCGAAGCAGGCACAGCTTTGGCTTCAAGGTCATCCCTGGTGAAGGGAGGTCTCTTGAGAAGAGTTAGGTCACCTACGATAGAGCTGCTCACACACTCAGCCACTCACACACCCCTCAGGAATTTCCCTCTGCCTACAAATCATGGCAAACTAGAGACAGAGTTTGACAAAGCCTTCTCCTCCTTTGCTGGTGCCCCTAACACACTGGACAGCCCCTTTTCAAAGCGCACACAGCAAGCGCGGCATGTCTCATGGTTCGTGTATTCCCTGCACTACCCTCTCAGACCCCCAGGGGACCCTGGAACCAAGTTGGAGAAATGCTGCATTATGTGAAGAAGTACTGCTGATTTGTTTGGCTGGCAATAGGAGGTTGGGGGGTGGGGTGGATGATGAAAACTGATACTGTGGTGGACACCAGAGGGCTTCACCTTTCAAGCCCTCCTGGGCACAGACTTCATTTAGGTCCAGCCTCACACCAAAAATAATAGCACCATGTGTGCCTCCGTCAAATTATCTCTCATCTTCTGGAAGTCCAGTGAAGCCTTTTTTTTTCCTTTGGCAGTGTTAATTCATGTGGCATGGAGACTGGAAATGCAAGCAAATTGACACATGTCACCATCTATTAATCCAATTTGTCTCAAATTCCAGCAGCTTAACAGTTGGCTTCCTCTCTGTAGCCAAGCATGTATCCCGGCCTAAAGGAGCTTCAGGAAACTTATTCCCCTGCTGCCTCGGTCCCCACCTGATTTAAAGGATGGACTTGCACTTGCTCTTCACATTTTCTTCAGCAATTCCTAAAATAAAGTCGTGATTGCCACAGGCTAAGTAAACAAGGAAACCAATTTGTATATGTATGTTCATCACCTGTTGTGATGGCTTGCATGAGTAAAACAACCATTTCTGATCAAATCCCATGGCACCAGGGCTGGATTAAGATTTGAAGAGGCCATAAACTATGTCAAGAGGCCCATAACATTACCAAAAATAGCAATTTGGTGATGTTTTTGTATTTAAAGGCCCCTAATAATCTGAACCTAAACAGCATGAACCTAAAAGACCCTGATGCTGGGAAAGATTGAAGGTCAAAGAAGACGGGGACGGCAAAGGATGAGATGGTTGGACAGTGTCATCGACGCAACGAACATGAAATTGAGCCAACTTCAGAGGACAGCGGAAGACAGGAGGGCCTGGCGGGAGCTGGTCCATGGGGTCGCGAAGAGTCGGACTCGACTGTGCGACTGAACAACAACAAAACAGCATGATAAAAAGTAGAGACATCACCCTGCCAACAAAACTCCGCATGGTCAAAGCAATGGTATTCCCAGTAGTCATGTATGGCTGTGAGAGCTAGACTATAAGGAAGACCGAGCGCCGAAGAATAGATTCTTTTGACCTATGGTGCTGGAGAAGACTCTTGAGAGTCCCTTGGACTGCAAGAAGATCAAATCAGTCAATCCTAAAAGAAATCAACCCTGACTGTTCCCTGGAAGGCCAGATAATGAAACTGAAGCTCAACTACTTTGGCCACCAAATGAGAAGGGAGCACTCACTGGAGAAGACCCTGATGCTGGGAAAGATTGAAGGTCAAAGAAGACGGGGACGGCAACGGATGAGATGGTTAGACAGTGTCATAGATGCAACGAACATGAAGTTGAGCAAACTTCAGAGGACAGCGGAAGACAGGAAGGCCTGGCGTGATCTGGTCCATGGAGTCGCAAAGAGTCGGACTCGACTGTGCGACTGAACAACAACAAAATAATCTGATTCCCCATAGTTCACTTTGGGTGGAAAGTGCCATCAAGTCACAGCCAATGTATGGCAACCCCCTCATGGGGTTTTCAAGGCAAGAGACGTTCAGAGGTGGTTTGCCATTGCCTGCCTCTGCATAGCAACCCTGGACTTCCTTGATGGTCTCCTGTCCAAGGACTAACTAACAGGGCTGACCCTGCTTAGCTTCCAAGATTGGGCTGGCCTGGTCATAGTTTATTTAGCTTGTAAATAAATCCAACTCTGCACAACATGGAACCCGCATAGCACCTCACACCCCCTTTTAGTCACTGATGTCAGTTAACACATTCACAAGTCATCAAGTGGTATAGATGCAGATAACAAACTCTAAGAAACTGTGTGGTGTGCTGTATTCAGATCTTGGGCTCAAATGCCACTTAACATACTGGATGATCATGAGCCTATCACTGTCTCTCAGCTAAAACTTCCTCAGAGGGTAGTTGTGCAAATCAGATGGGAAAATCCCATCTACACCACCCTGAGCACCTTGGAGCAAGATGCTGACTTTGAATATCTGAAAGTGCTTCTGAAAGGGAAGAGGAGAGTAGAGGAGGGAAGAGAATGTGGACTAAAGATCAATAGACTGTGGGGAGCAGGGCCAGGAAAAATGGTGGGGTTGGAGGTGGGCAGCTTTACAGAGCACTGAAGTGCTATCTCCAGCTCATGGGCCACTGAGCACCCACTCTCCAGGCTGATGCATACCCTAAAATCACCAAGGGTGAGAATGCTTCATTCTCCTTGCAAGTGATCCTTCTGCAGCCTATAACATTTCAAAGCGCAGTGTAGAGTTTGGCCAACATGTTGCGCATCTCATGCATCTCGTAGTGTCTGCCAATATATGGATCTGGGACATGGAGATGCAGCAAGATGGCCAAGCATTACATGGTGAGAACCTAATGACATGAGCACACTCTTCGAATACCTGAATGGTTGTTACGTGGAAGAGGCAAAGACCTCTGTTGCCCAGAGGGGAAGACTAGATGTGTAGATCTAAAGGAGGGTAACATTTGAATGAAAACTGAGAGAAACTTCTTAATGGTAGGATTATTCAAACAATGGAACCAATTCCCGGGGAGGGGGGGATGGATGAGCCTTCCCTGACTTGGACATCTTCAAGCAGAAGTTGGACAGCTACCTGTTGGGAACACTCTAGCTTTGGATTTCTTGCATTAAGTAAGAGGTTGGACTAAATAGTCTATAAAAGCCCTTACAGCTCTAGGACATCTATCACATTTTTATCCCAATCTCCCTCCAAGAAGCTTCTACAGGCATCCATGGTTTCCCCCACATTTACTATGGGCTCTATTATATGGAGACTAGCCCAATCTCTCAGAAGCTAAGCAGGGTCGGACCTGGCTTGTATTTGGATGGGAGACCTCCAAGAAATACCAGGGTCGTGACACACAGACAGGCAATGGTAAACCACCTCTCTTGCCTCAAGAACCCTGTGGGGGTTGTCGCAAGTCAGCTGTGACTTGACAGCAACAACACAAAATATGGAGACGGTTTTGAGAAGCATGGTGATGACAATGTGTTCTGCCATACAAACAAACCCATGAACTGCCACTAGGGTTGCCAAGTCTTACCTGCTGCTGGAGCGGGGGGCTCCTGGCTTGTTCCTGCGCGCGCACATCAACGGAGAGCTCCCGGAGCCTAGCGAGGCTCCCCCACTGGTAGGAAAAATCAACTTGACAACCCTAGGGCGGGGCCACGACCATCCAAGGGGAAAACATAGCGTTTGGATCCCCACGGAGAAGGAACTGACAAGGGCTCTTATTATTTACATTTTTAATGTGCAAACAATGGCATAGATCCATTCCAATGGATTAAGAGGGTGATCTTGTCCTGAGAAGTCACTTGAGCAGAAAGACCAGACATTCAGTTCCCCACAATGGGCCAACTGCAGCCATGGGCACTGACATCACAGTTCACATTGAACGCTCCTGCCTAACACAGACACTCTGTACTCTTGGAAGCAGGGAGAGGATAAGAGGGCACATTGTAGCCCCTCGCACAAACTCTTAAGGGCTGCAAGGATAGCACCATGACCACTGAGGGAAGGACTAGCTGCCCTGCTCACCTTGGAGGCCCAAAGAGCTGGGCACGTCATGCAAACTCTTTTCCTGTTAGTGAAGTCTTGGTGGTACGAGGTGGGTTGAAGGCTAGAAGGAGTCACTGTCTGGGGCCTGTAGCAGTTCTTGTTGTAGCTCTCAGCAGTCTGGAACATCCCCATATCCCAGCACTGCTGCTGCAGTCAGAATCAGGTGGTCGAATGCCACCAGGCCAGCCATTCCTTCCCATTGCAGAACTGATTGCAGAATTGGGAGGGGGGATTCAACGCAGGCGTAGAACCTCAATGCATCTTGCACTAAGAATTTCTGAAATGAGGATAGGTTCAGGAGGGTATCTGATAAAAGGAGCTTTGACTCTCAAATGTTTATACCCCAAACATTCTTGTGGGTCTATAAGATGCTATTGGACTCAAATCTAGCTCTTCAGCTGAGGATATTGTACCTCTTCATCTTTTCTCCTAAGAAAGATTCGGGGGGCTGTGTAAATACCTCAGCCAGCTCAGAACCATTGTCTTTTCTATCCAAAATCATGTGTGCCTGCTGGCTTTGATCTTTTATCTGAAAAGCAATGATCACTTTCTACTCCTACTGCCTTTTTCATAACACGGATTTTCAAAGACTTTAGACCTGCATTGACTGTAACCATGCAAATTGTGGGATGAGGAAGGAGGGAATGAAATGCAGAGATTACAAGCAATCTCCTGGCAAAGCCATGATGAAAGTGGCTTTTGGGTCAAAACAAAGAAAAACACTGAGCAACAAATTAGTCGTAGGCAGCAGCTAATATACAGAGCAACCTGATTAACATTAATACATGCAACAATGAAAAAAATTGGAATAACGTGAACATTTAATCTTCTTAAGACTGTAACAGGTGCCAGAAAGTACAAAAATAAGATTTGGTTAGATGGAAAGGCTGTAGCTGAGATATGGGCACGGCAATTGCACAACACGATGTATTTTTCTCTGCCCATCACAGACATGCTGGCTCATTTGCTATGCAACAAAGACAGTCATTGAAATAAACAAACATGTTATGACTTATTTGTCGGATTGGATGGGGAGCCAGGTGGTCAGATTTGATCGGATTTGACAAGACGGGTGGGTTTCAAAACAAGAAAATGTTAAGTGCTGATCTTGTGGGGCATCTATAGGCTACAGCACACAGAATGGTCGCTGTCCCTGTGACCCTATGAGCCATTACCCACCTGTCTACAGTGCTGTAAGTTACACTCTACAGATGCATCACACGTTTCCTTATAATACAACCGCATGCAAAGTAAGAAGCGGGGCAGCTATGATTGGGGAAGCTGGAGAGGAAAAATTAAAGAGAAGCAGCATTCAAAGACAAAGGAAGAGGGTGCAATGGAGGCTCAGCAAGCTCCCTATTGAAGATCAAGAGCCTGAAGGTGTCTCCATCAATGAGAAACTGGGCACTATAGTATGAAGGCCCCTGCACCTGGACCATAACCAATGCAGCCAGTTTGCCATTCCCATACTTGAGAAAGAAATGTTGTTACACCATAAAGTAAAGGTAACGGTTTCCCTTGCTTGAAAGCTAGTTGAATCCAACTTTAGGGCGCAGTGCCCGTCTCCATTTCCAAGCCGAAGAGCCAGCACCGTCTGAAGACTTCTCCGTGGTCATGTGGCCAGCATGACTAAATGCCGAGGCGCACGGAACACTGTTACCTTCCCACCGAAGCGGTACCTATTTAAACAGGTAAAGGTTCCCTTGCTCGAAAGCCAATCAAGTCCGACTCTAGGGTTGCGGTGCTCATCTCCATTTCAAAGCCGAAGAGCCAGCGCTGTCCGAAGACGTTTCCGTGGTCATGTGGCCGGCATGACTAAACACCAAGGCACACGGAACGCTGTTACCTTCCCACCAAAGTGGTACCTATTTATCTACTTGCAATTTCTTGCTTTCGAACTGCTAGGTTGGCAGGAGCTGGAACTAGAGACGGGAGCTCACTCCGTCATGCGGCAACTCAGGTCTCGAACTGCTGAACTACTGACCTTCGACAGCCTGCAGTTCAGCATCTTAACCACTTGAGCCACCGCAGCTCCTGGTACCTATTTATCTACTTGCTATTTCTTGCTTTCGAACTGCTAGGTTGGCAAGAGCTGGGGCCAGAGATGGGAGCTCACTCGGTCACGCGGCACTAGAGTCTTGAACTGCCAAGCTCAGCGTCTTAACCTCTAAGCCACTGCGGCACACCATACAAGAGGACAAATGATATGTATTAAGAGTGGGGTCAACAATAACAGTGCAATCCAAAGAACACTTTTCTGTGAGTAAGCCCACTGAACAGACCTGAGTAGGATTCTGAGTAGACTGGCTTTATGGTGGCACAGTAAGCTATATTAAAGGGAGAATACAGTATTGATGATAAGAGGAGGACACAATTGGACACAAGTTCCTTTCAGAGGGTTAAAGATACAGTCTTTCTGTACCACAGAAAAATACTAGGAATTTACTATATTTTGCGGGTGGGGGAGACTATGAACTTTATTTAAAATTTAATTAGTGATTCAACTCATATTCTATAGCTTAATTGGTATTGATGTTTCACAGGGTGTTTTTTTTAAACCATCAACTGCTTAGAATGAGTGTAAGGATCAAAACACAACTTAAAATCTTTTGAAATAATTATATGATGACCTGAGAAACTGATTTCCATCTTAAGTGTCAAGAGCCCTTTTCTGCAATTAGTTACCATCCACTGAGAAGAGTTCTTATGCTACCAAGGTTTAATTTGATTCCATCCATCGTTCTGGAAGGCAGATCCACCCATACTCCATATGATGCTCAGTTCTCGTTTTGTAACCCAGTAAACACTGAGGAACTTGTACACAGTCCTCTAAAATACCCCATCCATTTATTAGTTAGGAGTAAATTTCCTCCTGGTTTTTTGTGTGTGTGTTTTTTAGGTTGGGGAAAAACAGTTCAAACCCTCAAAAGATTAACTTTTTGGCAGCTAACAGATATCAGGAAAAGTGGCCCAAACCAGCCAATTATGTTTTGGTGTTATCAAAATCTCATACTGCCTTTGATCAGTTCTCACGTTGTAAACTCTTTATTATGTTAGCCGTGGTGAACACTAATCAGTTCACTTATGTCTCATGGTTATCATCCCTAAAAATCCCACCACTCCTCCAGGGCTCTAAACCAATCCTTGTGATTTAAGCCTTATGCAAAGTCAAGTGACTGTCAGCCAATCAGATCCCATGGAACTCCACTGGATGGAAGGGAGGGAGGAAGCCAGCCTCAGCTTAAGGAGGGTGAAGAAAGACTTCTTTTACTTTTGGGACATGGATTCATAGCCAGAGTTACACCCTTCCGAGCCCATTGGCTGTAACTACTTAGGGTTGCTCTGTGAAGCTTCTAGGCCTGTCTGCGCTTAGGGAAGAAAGCTTATTTTAGTGGTACACATAAACATCCTGTTAAGGGTCCACCATTCCTGTCCTAACTGGTATATGTAGGTTCTGTGGTAAGGTGCTCTGTGAGACAAAAGAACAGCCTCGAACCTGCTGAGGTAACCTGTCCAAAGAAAGAGGAATCAAATCTCCCTTCAGGAGTTATTGGCTTTATTTGAGAGCCAGCTTTATTCTCAAACCAAGGGTCTGAGAGCCAGCTTTACTTCATACACACCCACACATCATACTTCTCATATTAAATACTTTATTTTCTGGTAAATAAACCTTTGTTGTTCATTCCCATCTGTGTCTTGTCTGTCAAGTCAAAAATCTAAGAAGCAGGGGTGTCTATTTACCTCACATATGAGTACAGCCATAATCCTGGTGCGTTTAGGGAGCACATAATTTACACGCTACCAATCCTTAATTTAAAGCTTCTGTCTCCCTTTTTATTTTGATTGTGGGCAGTTGGGGGTATAAAGAACCTAGAGGAGAGGCCAGAGTGGGGGGCAGGATGTCCTTCAATCCAGAAGGCAGTTGCCTCAGAGCCTCCCTTCCGCTCACTCTCTCTTGCCCCATAGCTGCCACGCTTGTACAATGAAATAATGACAATATATGGTCCTGTTGTTTTTCATACGGCATGATGTTCTAGATATGTCCCGAGGGACATCTATTTAGGCTCTACCAGGACCAGGCCCTTTCTGCCGCAGGGCCTGTAAAATGGAGCTGTTCCGCCAGGCCTTTGGTTGAGGTGGCAGGCATGCCCCTGTATAAATCGATGGTGCGACCTCGTTCGGAATACTTTGTACAATTCTGGTCACCATAACTCAGAAAGGATATTATAGCATTGGAAAAAGTGCAGAAAAGGGCAACTTGGGCCCTGGTCACACGGGCCGGATATCGCGGGGGGGGGGGAGTGTGGCTGTTTGCCCCGGAGGAAAATAACGCGCGGTTGCGCGATCAGACGTCCCTTCGAGGTCCCGTGGAGGTCCCGTGGTTAGGGGGCAGGTGCCGATCACACGATGATCCTGCAGCGCGGCAAAGAAGCGGTGCGGCGCGATCACACCAGCAATTGCTAGGCGCCGCTTCCGTGGCAAACGGGATGGATTTTTTTTTTAAGCTGAAGTTTGTGCATACGCATGACTGAGCAATCGTATCTGCACATCCGAAGGCGGGTGGTGGGCTTACCGGAGAGGGCAACAGACGCTTCCCGCTTCCGGACCCCAACAGAGCTCCGAAGCATAGGCAATGGAGGGGGAGGGGGGCCTCTCGTCTCAACCGCAACAGTGGCCATAGCGACCCTCCAGAGGCGGCAAGCCTGGCTGCAGTGGGAGGGGGCCTCTTTGTGTGCATGCACCGTTGGATGCTTGTGCGCATCCTGTGGCGACTTGGGGGGAGGACCTGTTTGCGACGGGACATGGGCGGGTGCCAGATGCCACGGGATTCCATCGGAAACGCGATCAGGCGCCCGCCCTTGCCCCGTGGTTTCCGGAAACTAGTACCTCAGAGGTACTAGTTTTTTACCCCGCATCTTCGGCGGGAAGCCTTGGGTTCGCCACAGGAGCTCTACGCTTTCCAGATGTGGCACTGTCATCGCACCTGGAAAATCCGCCTATCTTCCATCTCTGTAGCGTGGCTAATGTTCCGTGTGACCACAGCCACAATATACTATTCTGCAAAAGAAATATACTAAAATACAGAGGATTTATAGTCCTTCTTGCTGAGAATACATATGTGAGGACTGAATGAGTTAGCATACGTAATGGGATAAAAATCCTATCCTGTTGACTCCTGGGGAGGTTTTTGTTCCAAGTGTTGTAATAACTTGTAATTCAGCAATTTCCCGTTCCATTCTGTTCCTGAAGGTCCTTTGTAATACAACAGCTACTTTGAGGTCATCCATTAAATGTCCTGGAAGGTTAAAGTTACCTCTCCACTGGCAGGCTGGTTCTGTTATGTTTCAGCACAGAGAAGGGCAATCCATTCTCCCTTGGGAAATTCCTTATGAATTGTTGGCTGGCATTTTTATCTGTGTGAAGGAACAACACAGCTGTAAGCAGTGTTCCCTCTAAGCTGAGTTAGTGTGAGCTAGCTCACAGTTTTTAACCTCCAGCTCACACATTCTTGTCTTAGCTCAGGAAGGATGGCTCCAGAGCAAACTATTTTATGCAGTAGCCAAATCGTTCGCTCACAACTTAACCCCAGTAGCTCACAAAGTAGAATTTTTGCTCACAAGACTCCACAGCTTAGAGGGAACATTGGCTGTAAGTATGGATCTGTGAAAAGCTGGAAACACAAAAGGTATGACTGTCTCATCCGTCTCTGGAGAAGTTTAACCCTTTCAAATGAGCTATGGATGCAAATAACCTCCATAGTTCTGGTGGCTATAACGGGAACATCATCAGCTCACTTACGTGACAGTCTGTGTGGACCAATGGACATGTGAGTTGGGCAGAGAGCTACTTGCTAATATGGAACTCACTTTGATGTTCCAATTACAAGTCACTGTCAAAAAGGGCCCTGTTGGCCTAACAGGAATGTCAGGATCAGTTCAAAGGGCACAGCACCACCAGCACGGCAAGATTGCAACCAGGGAAGCACTCCATAAGGTAAACGTAGTAAAATGTGCCGAAACAGAGATCCAAAAATTATGATCAGAAGTGGACCATAGTTAAAGCCAGTCACAGAAGAAGTACCAGTAAAGCAGGAAATTGAAAAACCCTACAAGTACCAGTAAAGCAGGGGGGGGGGGGAACCTACAAGCACAAGGCAAAATGTAGGCTCAAGCAAGAGACTGGTCGGAAATTCCATATATCTGTTTCCCAAGTATGCCCCTTATCAATGGATATCTAAATCCGTGGATTGGAGGCACACAGAAAGAAAACAGATATTTCTGCAAACGTGGCAGTGGCAGTGTTGTTGAGGGGGAGCCACAGACGCCCCAGCAGCAGAGGCCTGGAGCCTCACCGAACCCGGGATCAGTGGCGATGGTGGTGGCAGTGTCATGGGGGGGAGGAAGCCACAGTGGGCCCAGCAGCAGAGGCTGGGAGCCTCACCGGGCTCAGGATCAGTGGCGGTGGCAGAGATGTATGGGGGGGGGGTGTTAGGATGTTACAGCCAGCCGAGTCACAACAATGAAGGACATTGTTAACTGGGCTCAATGGTAGGTGGTGGCACCTGCAGCTGCACCAGGGTAGGCAATGGAGAGGGGATATGGAATTCCCCTCCTGAGTCTCACAACCTCCCCCCTAAGCTGGAAATGAAGGAATCAGGCAGGGGGAGAGTCCTCACTGCCTCCCCTACTGAGCCAGCAATGACGGATTGGGGGTGTAGGTGTTCTCACTGCTCTCTGCCAATCCAGCAAGCCCACCCACACACTGAGCTGTAAGGAGAGAATCAGGAGGGGGGTGCAGCAGTCCTTGCTGCCCCACCACCACCCAGCCAGCAACCAGGCTGTCTGGTGGGGGAGCACAGCAGTCCTCTTTACAGCCCAGCTGGCAATGAGGGAGCCAGTTCAGTCCCTGGCATCTCCAGTTAAAGCAACCAGGTGAAAGGCCTGTTCATGAGGCCCTGGACAGCTCCTGCTAGTCTGAGTAGATGTTAGTGACCTTGACCAAAGACCTGATTCAGTATAAAGCAGCTCATGTGTGTGCTCAATCCATTTAAAAACTGTGTTTACATGAATGAAGATTATGTATTCTCATCGTTAGTTAATTTTTCACACAACACTAATGCTGCATTCTTCTCTACTTCAGCCATTGTACACCATAAAAAATCCATTCATATTATATTTTGAACGGTGATGCAGTGAGGCAACAAGCACAACACACACCCAAACTGACTTTCATTAAAGCTACCTTAAAACTACAAATCCCACATTACAGTGTACTATGAGCAACACACAAGTGTACAAAAACATCTAGGGCCTTTTCTTACTACTAAGAATTGGAACTAATAAATGAACCAATGTGCAGCTAGAAGCTGCCAAAATACAAACTGGCAGCCAGACTTTCCTTGGAAGTCTGTTGCTCAAGATCAAAAAATGGAATTGCAAAACAGAATCCCTCCTTCAGGCTTCTCACATCCCAACACAACAGTCAGCCTGTCTGCAAAAAAAAAAGAAAAGAAAAAGAAAGGCAGCTCTTCTGCACAGAATACCTGGATTCAAAATTCATCATAGCCATTAAATCCTTTGTGAGCCTTGAATGAATTACTATGTCTCAGCTTTAGTACCTAGCTATTAAAAAAAAAACCCCAAAATGAATAAAAGCCAGCTACCTCCTGGTCTAGGCTGGAGTTATCAGTATGCCAAGTATGCTTTAGAGTAGCAACCCAACCAGACTGGAAGTCCTGCTCTAGCATTTAATAACATGGGGCTTTTTCGGTGTGCCTCATCTTTGCATCAGGCTCCTTGCCAGTTCTCTTCTGCTCAGAATTCAGCAGCTAAAACCTCCTTATAAAACTGGAAAGCACCGCTTTGAATACCACCAACCCAGACTGCCTATGGAAAAGAATAATGCAACATATTTATATTCCCTGAGATTGTGGAAAGGATCAGATGTGGGGCACAACGGAAGAGAGCAAATATGTCAGAGATTTATACATACATATATATATATATATATATATATGTATAAATCTCTGACATAAAAACACACATACTGCATACACAGCAATGCTAAGGCACTAAGCAAAGCGCAGCCTGCCACTGTGCATACTGCTGAAGTATATTTTGAACCATGGATAGCCTACTGTAAGGCACATATGTTCTTTTATTGCATACTTTGAGCCAAAGGAAAAAACATCCACCTGGCTTTCAAATCAAATGAGGGCAGAAAGAGCTTCAAGTATGGGAATACTGCATACAGAAACTAGGGTTGCCAGCTCCAGGATGGGTAATTCCTGTATACTTGGGGGGCACAGTCTAGGGACGGTGGGGTTTGGGGAGGGGAGGGACTTCAGCCAGATATAATGCCATACAGTCCACCCTCCAAAGTAGCCATTTTCTCTATGGGACCTGATCTCTGGGTATCAGGTGTAATCCCCAGAGAAATCTAGGTCCCACTTGGCGGTTCCCAACCTTAACTGAAAGCCTTCCTCAGTGTGTAACGGAAGGAGAAAGCCTTCGCGGTAGCCTTGAATCTTCTCTGCGGATTACGAAACCTTGCGCGAAACATTGCGCGGTTTGAGAAGCCAGGAAAGTCGTTTCCGGTCCCACACCTCAGAGGCAGGAAGTCGTCGAGGCTTGGGCGTGTTGGGCTATTGGAACGTTCAAACCCCGCTGAGGCCTGAGCGGGAATGGCTCACGTGACCCGTGACGCCCAGGCCCTAGCACGTGTGCAAGAAGGCGCCTGTGTTCTAGCGAGGCTCTCCGGGGTCTTCTAGACCCTCCGCCTTCGCAGAAGAGGCGTGCGGAAAACCGTGTGGGAATGCAATCCCCGTGGTGGAGGTAGGCAGCCGACGCTGGCTACGTGGGACGTGGCGGTATTAAGCAGGAATTCATATGCTTAAAAGCAATTAATTTAACGGCAACCCCACGCACAACACGATCTCCTAGGAAAAGGGAGATCAACCCCGAGATTATGAAGGCGACTTCTCCAGAGTGACTGTAGCAGCAGCCCTTGTTGCAAATACCTGTAGGTACAGACGACAAAGATCACAACCACGGAACGAAATAGGGTTTTGGGGTTTTTTTTTGTTTTTAAACAGTGATAAGTAATATCCTGTTACGGGTTTTGTACCATTTTATCATTCCCCCCCCCCCACCACCACCACCACTACGAGACTGGAGCAAACTTTCCGCCAATCGCCTTCCAGTCGAACTGATTCGTGAGGCGCCCAACCTCCCGTTTTGAAGTTTAATGTCTCTTTCACGAAATGACTAAACGTGTAGGAAGAAGGGCAACTCAAGAAGGCGAGTTAAAAGGCCCTCTACCCCCCCCCCCCCCCCCATGATGAGATCCAGATTAAATTATGGAGATCTGCAAGTGCCTTCGCCGTTTACCTTAAATAAACTCTCTCTCAAAAACGAACCAACGGGTGCCTCGATCCAGGGGGAAACTTTTAAGGCGCGCCTTTAATACTGTTCAGCACTCCAGGCCCTGTGTGGTGTGGCATCACGTTGTCTTTAAAGAAAGTTGGGGCTAGTGAGGTCTTGGGTGGGCTTTACTTGAGAGTAGGCCCAGTCGAAGGAAGGCCGCTGCCCTTTGCACGTTTAGTCGGGGCTGTGTTGAGTGGCGTGGCACTTGCTCCCCCCATACGCATGCAACAAAGGATCGGGCTCCTTGGGGACTAGGCTCCGATCAGAGACTGTATCCCCACCCTCCTATTCCCCAGCGAGAAAAGGCCGCCGTTTGTCCGCCACGCCTCAGTCCTTTGCCGCGCGTATTTATTCGTGTGAGGCATGTCACTTTCCATTCCGGCGCTATGAAACCGGTGGGGCCGTCCCTGCCAGGCCATTTTGCCGGTCCAGAGAGCCCGTGAAAGGAACTCGCTTGCCTTCTGCCGCGGAGAGCAGCAGCAGCAGCAGCAACAGCGATCCCTTCCCACCCACCAGCCAGCCTTGGAGAGAGACGTGGCCAGTTTAACGCTAATAACTTCGGGCAGCTTCCACTGCGGAGTTTAAGCAGCTGCCAAGTGAAATAGCCCGGAAGATCCTAAAACTATCTGACCCAGTCTACCAGGATTTGGGGGGACAGACAAGATTTTATAAAAACTGATTTGAGGTCCGGGGCGGGGGGGAGAAATCACCTGAGTGTAAATAAATAGAGGGGGACAATTTTGGCGTCAGGCTTGTGACCCTGTTCGAGCGGGTTTACTTGTGAGTAAGGCCCTTGATTTCCAGTAGAATTTTTTTCCCAGGTAAATCTCCTTGACGCCTTTGCGAATGGCAATGGGACCACTTCTGGAGGGGGGGGGCACGAAGGCCGGCAGCCACCAGACCGTTTGGAGGGTCGGTGCGAAGGGAGCGGAGGGTATCCAGTCGGAAGTCCCTTTCCGGGGAAACCTCGGACCGGGATTGCCGGGGAAGCGTTTTCTAGGAAGCCACCCGCCTCCGAGGGTCTTCTCGCTTCCCCCCCCCCCTGCCGCCCCCGAGTTAGTGCTCCATGCGGGATTCAAAACGCACTGCGCGGTTAGGGTCTGACAGGCGGCGTCCCCCCGCCGCCCTTCGTCTTCCCCGAGAGATTTTGGGTTTCCAAGCCAAGACCCTCCAGTGTTTTTCGAGTTCATCGTCCTCCGTATTGTCTTTTTCTTTCTTTTTTTGATCCCCTCCACTCGCCCCCCCCCCTTCCAGTATCTCATGCTCCTTACACATGATTGCCTTTTGTGGCGCGTACATTTGGAAGTCCGTCCTGTTTGCTCCCACAGGACTCCATCCTTAATCCTTTCCTTCCCTTTTTTTTTCTCTCCCTTTAATTCTGTTTTCTTTCTCCTCCCCCCCCCCCCCGTTTCTTTCATCCGTGCATTGGGATTTGCCGTTCTTTGAAAGCTGGGCAGCCCCTACGGTTTATTGAGCTAACGTTTGTTTATTACCCCCGTCTCTATCCAGATCGTTTCAAAAGTATTTATCTGCGCGCGAGGCGTTTTAATTTAGTGGTCGGCGGATGCTTTTCAATATAATAAAATGCTGTCCTTAGAGGGGGAGGGTGGTCATTCTGCATTTGAGCCGAAGTCTTTATTGAGACGCTACTGGGCTGGATTTCATAAAGTACTGTTGTCCCACCCGAATGTACATTTCTGTTTTAAAAACCGACGTGAACAGCGGTCTTCACGGTTGTTATTCAAACGATTGGGTTTGTGACCGAAGCTCCCGGCAAAATGTATTTCAGCTTCATTTCCACTCTTATTTTCTCCTTCCCAAAATTAACTCGTCTCTCCAAAAAGTCTGGAGAGAACTGAAAATCTGAAATTGGGATAGGGGTAAAGAGAAGTCACTAGTTAGCCCTCTCCTTCCGTATCTTGGGGGTATGGAAGGAAGAGGAGAGAGAGAAAGCGAGAATAAGATTCCTATGTCAGAGAGGGGCATTGCTCGCAAGCCCCGGGACACCGACTTGGGAGTAAACCACCGAACTGAAGGCCGAGGGCCTTAGGCCTGCGGAGGACTAGACTGCCCGGAGTATGAAGCAGATCAGAGCTGAAGTCCTTAAGGTCCGCCTCTGGACTCAAGACTGGACTCTCTTTCCTCCCTGCCTCCACCCCCCCAACCACGGACTGCATCCCTGGAGCTGGCCAGAGGTGGCCACGGAAGGCCTCCCCTCCCGGGCTATGAGAAGTGGCGGGGCCTCCCGGGAAGCGGGCCGGCCAGAGGGGCTCTCGTCTGGCAACTCCAAGCCTGGCCTGGCTGGCCGCTCTCGGGAGCCGAGAGGAGAGCACGCCCAGGAGGCCCTGCAAGGGAGGAGGAGGAGGGATCCGAGGCCGAGCCGGTTTCCCCCGACCCCTGATGGGCGGGCAGGGCAGGCAGCAGGACCAGCGGCGCCCGGGAGCCTCTGCCGGGCCGCTCCCCCTCCGGGCTGCAGTCAGTCCTCGGCTTCAGCAAAGGGCGGTCTCTGACGCGGAGCGAAAAGGAAGCGTTCGTCGGAGAGGGCGAGAAGGTGGTTTTGGCGGCGGTGGGGACGCGCCGCCAGCCGCGATTGGGGGTGGCATTCTCGCAGGAGTGCCTCGCCCGCCCGAGGACTAGATCGCCTGGCACCGAGCGGGGGACCTGCCCGGGAGTCAGCGCGACGGGCCTGCCGCGAAGGGAGACCAGAGCGGGCTTTGCGAGCTACGGGGGCGCGGCAGGCGCGACGAGGAGGAGAGTCCGGAAGCCTCCGGAGGTTCCAAACCGGGGGAGAGCTGCAAAGGGCGCGGGAGCAGCAGACCCACCGCGTCCCTCCCTTTCCGGAGCAAAACGGACAGCGGCAGTTGGATCCCCCGGCTCAAGGAGGGGCGCTTGCGGCATTCCCCGCCCCCCGCCTGTCTCCAATAATCTGACGGGATCCACTTGTAATCCGATGCAGAACACCAAAAACCGGCCTGGCGTCGCTTTTGAATGGATCAGGACATAGGCGTTGGCTCCGGGTCGACGGCTTCAACAGGAGAGGCGAGGGACTGAAGGAGGAGCCACCGAGGACCCCATAATCGGCTACATTCTTACTCTACAAAGACAAAACTAGAAGAGAAGATTATGGCTGCTCTTCTTCTTCAGAACACCAAACAAAGACGGAAAGAGAGCCATAAAATGCTAATACACCTTGAAACTTTAGTCCCAATCAAATTCCTAGATATGGGAGAAAATTCCCGGGTATTCTACACCTAAAGAACATTGGTTAGATGAGAAACATGTGACTTCCTGTGAGTAACATAAACAAACATTTAACCCCAGATATACTGAGTGTTTTAAACTTGTAATACCCAACACCCCTTCTCAAGTTGTAACACGAAAGTCATGCAAATTCAAACATTCACGAAGAGTCTCAAAACTGCTTGTCAAGCGGCTTGGTCAGGATGTCGGCAATCATCTGATCAGTAGGACAGTATTGGAGTTCAATCAGTCCTTGGTCTTGCAGCTCTTTCACGTAGTCACATTTGAGTGCAATGGTCTTGTTTTTAGATTTGGTTCCTTCACCTTTGCAAATGGCGATACAAGCTTGATTGTCCTCAAAAGGTATTATTGGCTTTGGTTCATCTATGCCGAAGTCTTTCAGTAGATGTGTCGGGTGATAGTGAAATATTGAAAAAATGGTATTTAGCAGAGATAATATAGCCCAGCAGAGCCTGAGTAAAATAATTCAGACTAAGAGTCCATGTGTGATTAAAATATAACGTTTTTACTAAATTCTAGCATGGGGAAGGGTTACTGGGATGAAAATAACAACAGAGCATAATCAGCTACATCCTTACACTACAAAGATAAAACTAGAAGAGAGCAATTACGGCTACTCTTACTTCTTCTTGAGAACAGCAAACAAAGACAGGAAGATGAGCCATAAAATGCTAAAACACTTTGACACTTTCGTTCCAATCAAACTCCTAGATCAGGGAGAAAATTCCCGGGCTTCTTACAGCTAAAGAACATTGGTTACATGAGAAACATGTGACTTCCTGTGAGTAACATAAACAAACATTTAACCCCAGATATACTGAGTGTTTTAAACTTGTAATACCCAACACCCCTTCTCAAGTTGTAACACGAAAGTCATGCAAATTCAAACATTCACGAAGAGTCTCAAAACTGCTTGTCAAGCGGCTTGGTCAGGATGTCGGCAATCATCTGATCAGTAGGACAGTATTGGAGTTCAAGCAGTCCTTGGTCTTGCAGCTCTTTCACGTAGTCACATTTGAGTGCAATGGTCTTGTTTTTAGATTTGGTTCCTTCACCTTTGCAAATGGCGATACAAGCTTGATTGTCCTCAAAAGGTATTATTGGCTTTGGTTCATCTATGCCGAAGTCTTTCAGTAGATGTGTCATCCAGTAAAGTTCATAGCTGGCACTTTGTGCTGATACACATTCAGCTTCTCCAGTAGACATGGCTACAATAGTTTGCTTTTGACTAGTCCATTCAATCAAACTATTTCCATAGTAGAACAAGTGTTCACTTGTAGATTTTCCATCAGGTGAGTTTTTGTCCCAGTTGGCATCCATGTATCCAGTCAGTCTTGGTTCATCACAGGCTGAAATTTTAAGTTTGTAGTCCAAAGTTCCTTTTAGGTATCTTGCCAGTCTCTTAATAGCTTTCCAGTCATGCTCATTGGGTGAACTGGTCTTTCTGCACAAAAGTCCAACAGCTGAAATCATATCTGGATGACAGATTGTGCTCAGATATAATAATTTTCCAATTGCGGATCTGTATTCATGATTGTCTTTAAGTGGTTTTCCATTAGTAAGTTTGGGATAGTCCTTATCAAGTGGAGTGCTTACTGGATTGGAATCTTTCATTCCTACAGATTCAATAAAGTCCATGATTTTTTGCTTTTGACTCAAAAGTAAACTTCCATCCTCAGTTCTTTCAATTTGTTTTCCAAGGTAGTATTTTATAGTTCCTAAATGTTTAACTTCAACTTCTTTGTTCAGTTCATCCGCTATTTCTTGTACATCTCTTTGATTTTGACAACAAATAATCAAATCATCAACATAAATGAGTATGTATTGATACTTTCCATTTTTAAGTCTTGAGAACAAGCAAGGTTCTGCTATTCCTTCTTGAAAGCTCCGTTTTTATAGCAGTTTAGTCAGCTTTTC
>NW_015163113.1:35059-35261 GCF_001447785.1 Gekko japonicus | reverse complement strand
ACAGTGGTTGTCTCTCTTACCTTTGGCATAGCTTCTCCTGGTTCCCCTTCTGAGCTGGAACTCTCTCATGGAGATGGACCTGCCTGTTCAGGTGATCTGCGCAGATTGCCAAGTGAACACGTTGTTGAAGGAGACATCTGTAGGTTCCTGAGTAGCAGATTGCGCTGTGGACTCAGCCAGGTTAGAAGTCTATAGGACATGG
>NW_015163113.1:31591-34883 GCF_001447785.1 Gekko japonicus | reverse complement strand
TCACTGCTGCAGTACTCTGTGCCATTATCTGTGAACAGCACGTCTGGCGCTTTGCCAAATTTGTTGTTAACAGCAGCAACATAGCATTTAAACTTGTCAAGCACCTCATCTTTGCTCCTAAGCAGGTAGGTATAGACATATCTGGATTTTTCTTCCAGAAAACTGACAAAATACTTGTTGCCACCAGCAGATTCCTTTATTGGACCAACCAAATCAGAGTACCCGCACTCTAGAAACTTAGTTTTAGGGTCATGAGCTCTATTTTTATAAGAGGGAGCTTTAGACTTTAGGCAAATATCACAGCCATTTCCCTTGACATCACATCCTTCTGCTTCAATATTGCATTCCTTCAATAACTTTTCTACACTGTCCCCATTTCTATGTGCAAATTTTACATGCCACGTGAATAAGCAGTCTTTATGGTTGCATTCAGCTGATCTGGTTTGGCATACCGGCCCATCATTTTCCATTTCATCTAAATCAGTATCAGCAATATTTCTCAGGTAATGAAAACCATCCTTTTCTTCAAGCATCACATTAAATCCATTTTCACTCCAAATTTTTCCATGGCTTGGTCTGAGTTCAATATTAAGACCATTTTGCATGATTCTCTTTGTGGATATGAGATTATTTATGGCTTTGTAATGAAAACCATCCTTTTCTTCAAGCATCACATTAAATCCATTAGAACACCAAATTTTTCCATGGCTTGGTCTGAGTTCAATATTAAGACCATTTTGCATGATTCTCTTTGTGGATATGAGATTATTTATGGCTTGGGGAATCAGAACACATTCTCTGAGTGTGATTTCCACAATTTACTTGCAATCGTTCAAGGCATACAGTTTAACAGAACCGCATCCCTCTACAGAAAGATTTTTCCTTCTGCCCCTTGCATAGCATGCCTCTTTTCTCTGTCCAGATCAGTAAACCATTTGTCTGAGTACACTATATGATACGCGGTACTGCTATCTAGTAAAAATGAGTCATTTTGCTCATCATTCCTCTTAGTGACAGACAAAGCTTTCATGTTACTGTTCTGCTTTACAACATCAGCTCTATGTTGTTTCTCTGTAATAACAAACACACCTCGTTTCTCATAGTGACTGCTTGCCTTTCCTTGGCCATACCCCTTAGGGGGTCTGGTTTCAGAGTGGTAACATATGAAAAGGAGAAATCATTATGTCTGCAGCTAAGAATCTTGCTTTTTTCTATATGCCCACATTAGACTCAAGTGATTTCTCTTGGTGGAAGAGATCAGTAAAGAATGCCCTTCAGGTTCATGGGGCTGTTTCCGTGCTAACTGAAGACCCTCCTGCACCAGGGGCCGCTCTTGAAAAGTACAAAGAGCGTGATGGTTTTGGAATGTCTTTAATTATGGGAACCATAAATGCTAAAGATAATCAGGAACTTTTAGAGTGCACATCCACGAAACAAATGATGTTGAAGCTTGAGCAAACTTATGCTTCAAAAAATGATGCTAATTACTTGTTCCTTTATCAAAGATTAATAAATGCAAAAATGAGAAATGGTGAATCACTACTTAAACATTTGAATTATGTCATGGATGCCTATAATGCAATGAAATTTATCGATGGTGCACCAAGGGAAAAAGCTGTTATTGCTGTAATTCTTGGTTCTTTGACCAGAGAGTATTCGCATCATGAAGTGGCTGTTTTAAAGGGAACAAAAGACTTAAAACTGGAATATGTGTTAGCATATCTAAAAGATGAAGGACATAGACGTGAAATGTCCCAGGCTACAAATAGCTTGTCTGTACTTAGCATAAAGCCTGATTATAAAAGGAAATATGCCAAAAGAGATTTAAATGCCACAACTGTGGGAAATTCAGGCATATGGCAAGACATTGTAGTTCAAAGACTTTACCAGAACAAAGAGATCGCCCCACATCTTACCGCTCTGAAACCAGACCCCCGAAGGGGCGTGGCCAAGGAAAGCCAAATCAGCCAAGTAATAAACGAAGTGTGTTTGTTATCACAGAGAAACAGCAGAGAGCTGATGTTGTGAACAGTAACATGAAAGCTTTATCTGTCACTAAGAGAAATAATGAGCAAAATGACTCTTTTTTACTAGATAGCGGAAGTGCACATCACATAGTCAATTCAGACAAATGGTTCTCTGATTTGGACAGAGAAGAGGCCTGCTCTACAAGGTGCAGTAGACAAAAATCTCTCTGTAGATGGATGTGGTTCAGTTAAACTGTATGCCTTGAACTATTGCAATGAGATAGTGGAAATCATACTCAGAGAACGTGTTCTAATTTCCCAAGACATAAATAATCTCATATCCACAAAGAGAATTATGCAAAATGGTCTTAATATTGATCTCAGACCAAGCCATGGAAAAATTTGGAGTGAAAATGGATTTAATGTGATGCTTGAAGAAAAGGATGGTTTTCATTACCTGAGAAATATTGCTGATACTGATTTAGATGAAATGGAAAATGATGGGCCGGTATGCCAAACCAGATCAGCTGAATGCAACCATAAAGACTGCTTATTCACGTGGCATGTAAACTTTGCACATAGAAATGTGAAAAGTGTGGAAAAGTTATTGAAGGAATGCAATCTTAAAGCAGAAGGATGTGATGTCATGGGAAATGGCTGTGATATTTCCCTAAAGTCTAAAGCCACAGCTCCCTCTTATAAAAATAGAGCTCATGAACCCAATACTAAGTTTCTAGAGTGCGTGTACTCTGAATTGGTTGGTCCAATAAAGGAATCTGCTGGTGGCAACAAGTATTTTGTCAGTTTTCTGGAAGAAAAATCCAGATATGTCTATACCTACCTGCTTAGGAGCAAAGATGAGGTGCTTGACAAGTTTAAATGCTATGTTGCTGCTGTTAAAAACAAATTTGGCAAAGCGCCAGACGTGCTGTTCACAGATAATGGCACAGAATACTACAGCAGTGAGTTACAAAGACTCATGGAACAAGAAGGAATTGAACATAAGACTACAATTCCTTATTCTCCTCAACAAAATGGAACGGCTGAATGCTTAAACAGAACCATTCAAGAAATGGCACTTTCTATGCTAATGCAATCTGGACTTTCAGAGACTTACTGGGCAGAAGCGGTCCACACTGCCGTCTATTTGCATAACAGAGTTCCATCAAAAACTACCAATAAAAGTCCTTTTGAATTATGGCATAACAGAATGCCTGGACTTAAACATATAAGAGCCTTTGGATCTAAAGCTTATGCACATATAGCAAAGGAGAAAAGAGGCAAACTTAACCCAAGAGCAGAACCTGGTATCCTGGTGGGATATG
>NW_015163113.1:29589-29786 GCF_001447785.1 Gekko japonicus | reverse complement strand
ATATGCTAATGAGTTCCTGCTGTTGGGTGTGGCCTATTATGCTAATGACTTCTTGCTGTGCTTTTTCTACAAAAAGAGCCCTGCCAAATGTCACTACGTGAAAGAGCTGCAAGACCAAGGACTGATTGAACTCCAATACTGTCCTACTGATCAGATGATTGCCGACATCCTGACCAAGCCGCTTGACAAGCAATGTT
>NW_015163113.1:25471-29521 GCF_001447785.1 Gekko japonicus | reverse complement strand
AAGAGCAGCCATAATTTCTCTTCTAGTTTTGTCTTTGTAGAGTAAGGATGTAGCCGATTATGCTCTATTGTTATTTTCATCCCAGTTACCCTTCCCATGCTAGAATTTAGTAAAAACTTTATATTTTAATCACACATGGACTCTCAGTCTGAATTATTTTACTCTGGCTCTGCTGGACTATCTTATCTCTGCTAAATACCATTTTTTTGTTTTGTCTTTGTAGAGTAAGGATGTAGCCGATTATGCTCTGTTGTTATTTTCATCCCAGTTACCCTTCCCATGCTAGAATTTAGTAAAAACTTTATATTTTAATCACACATGGACTCTCAGTCTGAATTATTTTACTCTGGCTCTGCTGGACTATCTTATCTCTGCTAAATACCATTTTTTCAATATCTCACTATCACCCAACAGGAAGGAGGAAAGAAAGAAAGAAAGAAAGAAAGAAAGAAAGAAAGAAAGAAAGAAAGAAAGCGAGGGGGAAGGGAAGAGCCTGGGTCAGTGGGAAGTGGGGAAAGAGGCGAGGGCCACCCTGGTTTGGGAAGCCAGACTTTCTCAATCGCCGCCGCAGCCTGGGGGATTGAGCGCCAGTGCCCGAGCCCTCCCGCCGCCGCCGCCTTCTCCTGGCAGGCCCGTCTCCGCAGCCGGCTTCCCTCCGTGCCTCAAATCATCTCGTTTACAGAAAATATTTGTTTGCACTATTAGTTGGTTACTGGAGTTAATTACTCGACGTGTTAGCGCGGAGTGAAGCCGGATGAAAGTAAAGCGGCGCGTTTATTGTGTGGGTGAGCTGTTGAGCGGGCGCCTGAATCAGCCGCAATTAGGGTTAGCCCGAGATTAATTAACGTGCGAGTGGCAAGGTGTAAAACAGCTCCCAACCCGCCCGTTGGTAGGCTCGGCGAGCGAGCGGCGCGGAAGGCGGCGGCGGCGGCGGCGGCGGCAAGGGAGGGGGGCGAGAGCAAGCGAAATTCGCGGCGGCTCCAGCCCAGGCGCTTCGGCGAAAGCCCAAAGTCGCCGATGGGGGCTTTCCCCCAGTATTGAAAGAAAGCCGGCGGGGCATCCGATGACTGGCGAAGGTGGAGGGCCGTCCGAGCAGAGGACCCTCCGCCTGGGCCGTTTCCCCGGCTGCATTGACGCGCCTCTGCTTCACAAACCCACATGGGGGAAACTCCTCTTAGCTCTGCTGGTCCTTTTTTTGTGGAGGGGGGGAAAACATGTCCAAGCACAGCCCTAGAGTAAATAGACGCCTCTATGGGGACCAAGGGAGGCTTCATCCTTCTCCAGCCCAAATCCCGTTGCTTTGTTTCTTGAATGGCCCATTTCGTCGATTGTGTGGCCTCAGTTTTGCACAATCCGCCTTGTGAGTCCCAGTGAGAAAGGCGGACTATAAATAATGTCAACAAATAAATACATCGCCCCAGACTTCGTTTGCGCCTTACCCGGCCCCACGCCCCCCTCTCGCATCTACTTTGAACCTCCTACAAAGCTGACATCATGTTCAGTTTTTCCTTCTTTGTTTCTTTGATTTTCCTTAACCTCCAGGCCCTGCGAAGCATTCATAAGAACATAAGAGAAGCCAATGTTGTATCAGGCCAAAGGCCCATCCAGTCCAACACTCTGTCACACAGTGGCCAAAAATACCAGGTGCCATCAGGAGGTCCAGCAGTTGGGCCAGGACACTAGAAGCCCTCCCACTGTTGACCCCCCCCCCCCAGCACCAAGAAGACAGAGCATCACTTGCCCCAGACTGAGAGTTCCTATCTATACCTTGTGGCTAATAGCCACTGGTGGACCTCTGCTCCCTATGTTTATCTAATTCCTTCTTGAAGCCGTCCATGCCTTACAACCGAATTCACTACATTGCAGTGAATTCTGGACAGCTCGAAAGCTTCCTCGCTGCTTTGGGAAGGGTTCCCCTGAGGCTGTTTCTACATTAGATTCTCCACCTGTGCTGACAAGCAAATGGCTCGTCCCTCCACATTCGCACTCATCCTAAACTAACGCCGCTCCACCGAAATCCTGAAGGTGCCCATTTTACTGAGAGAGGAATTGAGGCTTTGCGAGAAATTCGCCGTGGAATCCTAAACAGCGCCGCACCCTTCTTAAACCCACGGATCTCCACAGATTCAGAAAAAGTGTAATGTTGTTGAGGCTTGCGCTGTCATCTCTCTGTGACTACAGACAGGTCCCTCGGGTCCAAAGTCCCAAGCAATGCTCCCTCTAAACTGTGGAGTCTTGTGAGCAAAAATTCTATTGTGTGAGCTACTGGCATTAAAGTGGTGAGCGAGGCAGGCCCGCTGGGTTCCGAAGGTTCTCGGCCTTCGGGAGAGATGACTACCCGTATTTACCTGTCCGCCTACTCCAGTGCTGAAGGATCTTCGGGGACCTTTTGTGAAGATGCGAAAATGGAGAGGAGTCACCCCTGCTAGTCTATTGCGACAGAACTGAAG
The DNA here is from genome assembly GCF_001447785.1 of Gekko japonicus. Taxonomy (NCBI): domain Eukaryota; kingdom Metazoa; phylum Chordata; class Lepidosauria; order Squamata; family Gekkonidae; genus Gekko; species Gekko japonicus. The sequence goes on along the minus strand of NW_015163113.1, from coordinate 27,071 downwards.
CGAAGGCCAGCAGCGCCTTGGAAGAGCAACACGTTTCCGTCTTTTTTATTTCGCAGAACCGACAACGAAGGGTGCCAGTCTTGGAGGAATGTGTGGCCTATCGAAAGAGGCAGCGAAAACAAACAAACCAACAAACCCCTTCCTTCCTTCGCCCTAATCCTAACCAGAGTACTGAGAAATGGGACCCATTCCATGGAAATGCACTTCTGTCAGTGTGGAGAGGGGAAATGTGTGTGCCTCTTAGCGGGGGCACCTTTCCACACGGAATTGCCTCTGGGGAACTTCAGGGGGAGGGAGTTCTAAGGCAGGCAACCACTTTTAGGCATAGTAAGCGTGGCCGGGATAGGGTTGGCTTTTCCTCCACGCCGATGAAGGTGCTTTGAGGGACATGTACAAGACTCTGGCCCATTCTGCATCGAGCATTCGCTCGGCTGTTCTCCCAAACCCAGGCTGGAACAGAAACCCCCCTCTACATTGCATGCCCCTTCCACTTTCTTTGATTGTCGGGTTTTATGGTAGCCTCCACACTGCATGCCGGCTTCACTTCCTTTGATCTCTCGGTTTTATGGTACCGTCTGCATAGATTGATGGGCCTTCAGGACTGGCTCTGCTGTCAGTACGGCGTTGGGCCGGGGTATTTGGATGTGGTCTTGAGCCGCATTTTTTTCTGTCCCAGTGTGGGGGTTTGGGAGAACAGCCGAGCGAATCGTGAGGGATGCAGAATGGGCCTCAGTGCATTCGTTCCCGGTCTTTCCGAGTGGTTCGCAGCCGCTGGGGGCGGGAAGGGACGCCAACACTTTCCCGCAGATAGTTCGAGACGGGCGGCCCTGTTAGTCTGTCTGTGTGAGCGGGAAAGAGCAAGCGTCCAGCAGGCAGCGGCACCTTCCAGACTGACAACACTTGTGGGCAGGGGATGAGCTCTCGGGAGTCACTGCCGAAGCACGAAAAACTCGTCGCCTGCCGCAAATGTTGTTCGTCTGGAAGGTGCCGCTGGACTCTTGCCCTTTCCCGCTGCTCCGCGGAGGGGCTGATCCCAGGGAACCACCACGAGGGCTAGAAACTTGCTCGTGAAATGAGCATCCCAGGGAATGTGCTGAGAGAGACGCACAGAGAGAGGAGAGGTGGTGGGTCGACCCAAGCCAGCATTCCCGACCCTGTCCCCGGCGTCCTGCTGTCGGTCACCCTTCGCGGCTGGGCAGCCCGGGATGAACTTAGGCAGCTGCTGCCAGGCGGACGAGCGAGCCAGCCCTCCGAGCGCGCTCTGCCTTTTGGCTTCGGCCAGGTCCGCCGGCTTCCCTGGGAACTGCCTGTGCCCAAAGAGGACCAGACCTGGCGGGGCCAACCGCGGTGCGGAAAAAAGCAAGGCTCTGGCCACCACTCCTCCCTCCAGCCGTCCGATCCAGTGCCGTGGGGGGGGGTCGCGTTCGGTGCCTCCTCGAGTGTAGGGGGGGGCTTGTTGTGCTTCGCAGGTGAAAGCGCGTGTCTGCAAACAGCCCCCCCCCCAAAAAAATAAAAACACCAAAAAAAGGACGGCGGCTGCGCGCTCCCGGCCTTTTGTGAAGCGGCACACACACCAAAAAAACCTCAAAACCGGCATTCC
>NW_015163113.1:24225-24583 GCF_001447785.1 Gekko japonicus | reverse complement strand
TCTTTCCCTTCCCTCGTTTAAATAAAGACAATTCCCTCTCCCGGCTTCCCGGTGGCTTCTTACTGCGCCCTGGCTTTGCACCTAAGTCGCGAATCGCACTTCCCTGGCTTAATTTGCCGCCTGTTTAAAAAAAAACACCAAACCCCGGCTCTTCTGCCTTAGCGAGCTGCTCCCCCCCCATCCCCTTGCAAGAAATCAAGGGTGTGCCTTCAATGGGAGGGGAGGGGGGTTCCTTTCTTCTGTCCCCCCCCCAAGAAACAAAAAAAAAGCCCAGTCCAGGACCTGAACTGAACAACTCTTTGGCTGGGGAAAGAAATCCTCTCTCTCCCTCCCTCCCTCCTTCCTTCCCTCCCCCCCC
>NW_015163113.1:18562-24213 GCF_001447785.1 Gekko japonicus | reverse complement strand
ATTCAATGTCATTCTGCTCCAAGTGACTTCATGTGATGTCAGCTTTAAATGTAAGCGACAGCGATCTGACGCTCGGGAAGATGTTGGTTATCCCAATCTGACAGTGCGGCCGCCGCACGGCCGGGGCTTTGGATGCGTCTCCGCGGCGGTGGGCAAAGGTAAACTCATGCCGGGCCGGGCTTTCCTTCTGGTGTGTCCCCCCCCCTCCCTTCCCCGCCCACCAGAACCCCGCGAGGGGCCGCGAGGAGGAGGAGGAGGGGGGGTTTGGGGGGGGGGTTGCCTTTCTCCCCCCACCGGGCCCGCTCCGGCAGGGCTGGGCGCAGAGTTGCTCTGTTACTTTTCGCCGCGTTCTGCGTAATGAGCCGCAATCTGCTCTCCCCGCGCGCCGCGGTGCTTCGCCTGTGTTCATTTGAATGTAAATGGGGGAGGAGATGCTGGGGGGGGGGGAGCGCTACGGAGCGAGGGAGAGGTGGTGCCGCTTATTAAACTGATTTGTCTCCTGGCTTTTCTGGAATGCTGAGCCGGGGGACCAAGCAGCGCCGGACTCCTTTCAAAGCTCTTCATTCTTCTCCTTTTTGAAAACATGTGTCTATGCGGTGGTGGTGGTGTTGTTGTTGTCTCGGTGTGACTTGTTTGCATGGGCGAGGTCTGGCTGCTCATCTCAAGTTTGGGTGTCTTTTCTGCCTCCCTGCCCCAGAGAATGGCCTCGTCGGCGTCGCTGGAGACCGTCATGCCTTCGCCCTGCGTCCGCAGCGGAGCCGCTAACCCGTCCAAGACGCTGGCCTTCTCCATCGAGCGGATCATGGCCAAGGGCTCGGAGCCCCCGCCGCCGCCGCCGCCCCACAAGCCCGCCGCCGCCGCCTTCGACGCCCGGCGCAGCGACTCGCCCCACAAGAAGCTGCTGGGCCTGTGCTCGCCCATCCCCTGCGTGATCCCCATCCAGCCCCTGGCCGGCTACGAGGCGCCCGCCAAGACGCTGCTCAGCAGCTACTCGGAGCTCTGGAAGAGCAGCCTGCGCCACTGCTCGACGGCGGCGGCGGCGGCGGCCTTCTGCAAAGCCAACTGCGGCGTGTGCTGCAAGGGAGGCGAGCTGCCGCCGCCGCTGGCCCCGGCCGGCCCGGGCCGGGGGATCAAGCCGCAGGCCATGCCGCCCGCCGCCGCCGCCGCCGGCCTCTACTACTTCAACTACCTGGAGTCGGCCTCGTACCACCCGTCGGAGCTCCTGGGGCCCGGCGGCCAGCTCTTCCCCTCCGCCGTGCTCCACTCGCCCGGCCCGGCCGCCGCCGCCGCCGCCGCCGCCGCCGCCGCCCTCTCGGCGCACCAGAAGCTCTTCCTGCTGGAGAACGCCAAGCTGGCCGGCCTGGCACCCACGGACAAATTCCCCAACGCGCAGTACCCGCACAAGGAGCGCCTCCCCGGGCAGCTCGACCAGGTCATGAAGGAGAACACGGCGCTGGCCGCCGACAGGAACGGCCTCAAGGGGCAGCACGCCAAGCTGGGCGCCGCCAGCGCCGGAGGAGGAGGAGGAGGCGGTGGAGGCGCCTCGGCCGACGGGAAGCCCAAGAATTTCACCTGCGAAGTGTGCGGCAAGGTAGGGTAGGGTAGCGAAGCGGGGGGGAGGGAGAGGCGCTAGAGGGCGCAGGCGGAGGAGCCCGGGACACTTTCTCCACCCCCCTCCCCAAAAAGTTGGGAGCGTGGCTCACCCGAACACCTGGGGGCGGCGGGAGGGGTTCCCGGTCTGCCTGCCGGGATTGGGGAGTCGGTTTCCAGTGCAATCCGAAACGAAGCGGCGCTCTTTCGAATCACTGGGCTGTCGACTTCGGAGGGCACTGCTGCTCCTGGTTAGAAAAGGGACGCAGAGAGAGAGGCAGCTGCCAAAGGCTTTTCAGGGAATTCCGGGGCAGAACTTGGACCGGGGATTCCGAGGCCGCCACCGTCGTGGGGAAATGCCTGGCGCAGGTACAGCCGGAGCCATCTGGGGGAAAGGCTGAGCTCAGCTTCCTCTTTCTGTAGAGCGCCCTAACTCTCGGCCCCCACCCTTAGCGATGCTAAGGAGCCCGGTTCTACTTTGCCCAGGGTGGGGAGAGCGACTGAGGCGGACTGTAGATAAAGGAAATAAAGTGGCGCCTAGCAGAGCAAGATTGGAATCCAGGTCCACCTAGGCCGCCAAGGTTTCCCCGCCGAACGAAATCTCCCCCCTCCCCTTTCTGGGTTCCTGCTCTGCCGCCCCCCGGGGCTTCTGGAAGAAGAAGCGGGAAGCCGTTTCCCCGGGGCTGAAAGCGCTCGCCTGCCTTGTGTTCCCTCGCAGGTCTTCAATGCCCATTACAACCTCACGCGCCACATGCCGGTTCACACGGGCGCCAGGCCCTTCGTGTGCAAAGTTTGCGGGAAAGGCTTCCGCCAGGCCAGCACCCTCTGTAGACACAAAATCATCCACACGCAGGTAGGCCGGCTTCCCAGCCAACGATTCGCGTCTCTTTGCTTTGTCCCCCCCCCCCCCTTAAAAAAAACCGGACGCTTTCTCGGCCCCGGCCTGGAAGGGGGGGGGGGAGAGAGAGAGAGAGAGAGAGTTTCCTGCCCGTTCTTTTCCCCCTTCGCCTGTCTTTAAAATGTCCTCTCCCCGCTATAGGAAAAACCTCATAAGTGTAACCAATGCGGGAAAGCTTTCAACAGAAGTTCCACGTTAAACACTCACATTAGGATCCACGCGGGCTACAAACCTTTCGTGTGCGAATTTTGCGGCAAAGGATTTCATCAAAAAGGTATTTGTAGAGGGGTTTCTCTGTGTGACGTGATTTCACTGTGGATGCTCTTCTCCCACTCTCGGAGGGAAATTTAGAGGGATTGGTTGTTGTTGTTGTTGTTAAACTTTATTAGGGGGGGGGGTTCCGAGGGGGGTGGTCTGTCAGGTTTTATTTGCGCCGGGTATTTTTTTGAAAATAAAGAGAAGAAAATGATTCACTGGAACGGATGCTTACGAGAAACAAAATGATACCTCTGTAACGGGGAAAATAATTTCCCATGGATTTTTCTGCCGTCTGGTCAGTTTCCGCTCCAGGCTGAGCTGAGCGTTCCGAAAGGAGCGTTCTGAAGGTTCCAAAGGGAACGTCGCGAAGGTTCCGAGCAGAATCCTCCCGCCGTTCTTCTCTCGCCTTCCCTGGAAGGAGGCCCGGCTCTTTGGGCGGCGTGTTTCCGAGCCTACCAGTAGGCGACCCCCCCCCCCTCTTCTTCCCTCCAAATGCCCTGGGGGGGAAGCTTGCCTTGAGGCGGCAACGGAAGACCAACTCAAAGTCAAAGCCGTCATTCGGCATTAACGGCGATGCCAACTAAGGGCACGATCCGGCCAGAAGGAAAGCATTCGCGCCCATGAAGCGCCTGCTTCGGTCTCTCTGCCTTTCCGAGGAACGGCTTTTCCAGGGCGAAACTTTGGGCCGATCCCTTTGATATCACGGCCCCCCCCCCCCCCGGTGCTTATCCAAACGCCGCGGTGGGAGAAATCGAGTTCGCCAAAGAGTTCCCCCCTCCTCGGAGAAGTCGCCCCAAATTCCTCGCCGTTTTTCAACCGGAGGCGGTTTCTCATTCGGAAGTGTCGCCGTCCCCCCCCTCTCTCTCCCCCGCCCTTCCTCCCCTCCCTCCTTTTCCTGGTCCTCGGCCAGGTTCTCCCATTTGCTCCGGGTCAGGACGCTGACCCGGCCTCTAATTTTTTAATTCGCCGGTTGCGGGGCGCGGGGGCCTTGATGCAGACCAAGTTTGACAACTTCTTGACTGTCCCTTGCAGGACACTTCCTTAATGAAGTCTTGCCGCAGAAACCGCTCGGCTCCCTCGCGGTTTCCTTAGGAGAAAAAGGAAAGGGGGGTGGAAATAAAGGAAGAAGGGGGAAAGGCCTAGATTTGGGGAGAAAGGGTCGGGGTGGGGTGGGGTGGGGTGGGGTGGGGACACCCATCCTTAAAATAAAAAAAAAAACCGTACTAACCTTCCGCTCTCTCTGTCCCGGGCAGGGAATTATAAAAACCACAAGCTGACCCACAGCGGCGAGAAGCAGTACAAGTGCACCATCTGCAACAAAGCCTTCCACCAGATCTACAACCTGACCTTCCACATGCACACGCACAACGACAAGAAGCCCTTCACCTGCGTCACCTGCGGCAAGGGCTTCTGCCGGAACTTTGACTTGAAGAAACACGTGCGGAAGCTCCACGACGCCCCCGCCGCCCCCGCCGCCCTCACGCCCGCCGCCAAGGAGCTCTCGCGGACCGGGCAGAGTTAGGCGCCCGCGGGCACCCACAGAGACTCCCGCCCCAGCAGCCTTGGGGAAGAAAGAATCCCCTCCCACCCCGTCCAGACAATCTCCTTCACTCACATTTAAGAGCTGGCCGCCTTCCCTCTGTGTACATATATATAAAGAGATAGAGAGAGATATATGAAGTATAAATTAAATATCTATATCAAAGGAAACTTATTTAAAGCGCCCATGCTGCGAATGCGAGATCCTCGCGGTGGGTCTTGTTTGAAGCCTTCGTTTCTCCCCTGGGCCTCCAGGTGCGGAAGAGAAGCCCGCCTTCTGTATATACAGTGTGTGTAATATATATGTATATATGCTTGTAAATTTAAATTTTAATGTACACCCGGATAAGGAATATATCATCTATCAGGCAATAAAAAAGTCGTTTAATAGGAATCTTTTTCCCCACTCCCCTGACTTTGTCTATAGGCAGATGATGACAGATAGGTAGATAGATATGACTGTATATACATATTATATATTTATGACTATATAGAGATGGTTTTTTGTTCCAACATTAATAAGACTTTTAAACAGAGACGACTGCGGGGCAATACTCTCCCCCCCCGCCGCCGCCCAGGGGACCGGAGATTTCTCCTGACAGGCCCCGATGAGACTTCTCGTTCGGTGACAGCGGGTGAGTTTTGCACAACCAAGCCGGGGACCCGAGTGTGTCAGGTCAAGGGTAACCGAAATCCGGCTGCAATTCCTCGGGTCTCTGTTCTCTCTAAGATGAGTTAGTGTGAGCCAGCTCACAGATTTTTAGCCTCCGGCTCACCCATTTTTGTCTTAGCTCAGGAAGGAGGGCTCCCGAGAAAACCGATTTATGCAGTAGCCAAATTGTTTACTCACAACTTTAACGCCAGTAACTCACAAAGTAGCACTTTTGCTCACAAGACTCCACAGTTTAGAGGGAGCAGGGGGGGGGGGCGTTCTGCTTCTTTGAATCGGGTCCCCTGGGCTGGGCTGGCCGTCGCCGTCTGCGGGAAAGCCCGGCCCGACTGGCCCACCCGGGGAATTCGCTGGGCCGGTGGTTATGCCTTGGATCGCCTCCTCTTTGACGGGCCGGCTCGTTAGGAGAAGGGGCGTACCTCACTTCCGTCAAGGAACGGCTCTTCGGGAAAGAGCGATGAAAGGACAAAAATGCGGGGAGGAGGAGGAGGCAGCGTTGAGACAATCGCTCCTGGGGGGATTCAGCCGCAGCCCACGGCTGAGAGACAGGGAGAAAAGACGCATCGCCCGACGGATTTCGTTTTCCAAGTTCAGGGATCCTGGGCTTGAAAAAAAATCCTCTCCCGGCAGGCAGGCAGGCAGGCAGGCGAGGAAAGGCAGCAAAGCAACGCCAAATCGCGCCCCTCCTTCCCTCCC
>NW_015163113.1:14432-18107 GCF_001447785.1 Gekko japonicus | reverse complement strand
AATCAAGAGAGCTGGCCGGAACGGAACGGAGCCTTCTCGGCTGCCTCCCTCCCTCCCTCCCTCCCTCCCTCCCCTTCCAATAAAGCTTCCTTAATATGGCGATGCGGATTCTGCCCACAAGATTATGACAGGGGGAGGCGAGGCGGCCCCCCCGGCCCGGCCCTGGGCGTGCTGCTCAATCCAAGCTGCCCAATGAACCAGGGCGCCACGAAACGGGACCGCCGCCGGAGGACTCCTCCGACGCCGCTTCGCCCGTCCCCTCGGCTGAACGGGGTGGCGGAAGGCTGAGAGGCCAGGTCCTTCCAGCCAGGGGGCCGGGAGCCCCGGCAGGTCCCCGCGAGTGAAAGGTCTGGTGCGCGGGTTCCCCTCATCCTCACCCCCCACCCCACCCCACCCCGAGAAGGCTTTCTCCAGAGTCAGCCCCACCACCACTGGCGCGAGCCGGAGGAGGCCTGTTTAGGATTGCTCTCTTGGATGTCGCCTGTCGGTGGCGAAGGAAGGAGAGACGCTGTTGGTCAGAGGATTTGTCCTCGGCAGCGATCGGAGGTTAAAGATGAGCTGGGAGGATGAAGGAAGCCCGGTTCTTCCTAGAAAGAAGGAAGGACCCCCTGCCCCCATTCAATAAGTGGATATACAGTTCTTGTACAAGGGAAGGGATATATATATGAGAGAGGGAGGGAGGGCTAGGTAGGTAGGTGTCGGTCTAAGAGTTGACCTGGGAGTCCTATGCAGAGTTACTCCAGTGTGTGGACTGAGGTCAACTGGCTTAGATTGGCATAACACTGCATCGACTATCAGTGATTTCTTTTAAGGGGGGGGACCACAAGACTTCCTGGCAAGGCAGGTGTCTGCCCCAGCCCTCTGCATCCCCCCGGATGAGAGTTTTATAATTCCCATGAAGATCTTCCTTGCTCGCAATTTAAGCCAGGCCTGAGAAGCTCACTTTGCCGCTTGCAGGCAGCCGGAGCAAATCCTTCCTTTCAGGCTTAAAATAACAGCCTAGCTGGGGGTGGATGGGAGAGGTAGGGAAGGGGAGGCCAGCTAAGTTGTTCCCAAAGTTTCTTTCAGGCTTTTGAACAACTTTACTGTTTGGTAATATAATCATCTCTAACCTGCTGTCATGATGAATATGAACCGTCGTAGTCATTTTACACACTGGAAGCGCTTGTGTGTGCGTGTGTGGTACGTGCTTTAATTTGTCGTCGTTTTAAATCGAAGAACCAAACTGGCTGGCTGAACGATATGTTCAAAATAGGAGAGGCTTTAGTATAGTTTTCCACTGGGTTAACATCAGGCAGAGCAGCTAGGTGAAACTTCCTTATTCAGAGGCAGTATATCTATAAATACTGCTTAGCTAGTCCAGTATTTTCCTGTTCTGACTGGCAGTGGTCTCTTCCAGCTCTGCGACCTGAGTTCCTTCACTGGAAATGCAACGGTGTGTGTGCATTGTGTACTTGCCCCTACAGCTGTGGCCCCTCGATAATTTCGGGGGATGCTCCAACGCTGATTCCACAATGGTGTGTATTCCTTTAAAATTTTGGCAACCGGTATCAAAGTGGCAACTGAAAATTTGTTGAGGCCATAAGCGGCGATCGCTACAGATTTGGAGCTGCTGTTCAGTTACCCTTTTTCTACAAGACTGATTTATGCAGAGAGAGAGAGAAGAAAATACATGACGTTTGACATGGTGGATTTGACTGGCGACTGTGCAAGCCGCCATTGGCAGCGAAGAAACAGATTCAGAATACCAGAACTCTGCAAGCAGGAGGTTTTCGTGTTCAGAGCAGTCTCTGCCCTTGAAATGATGACTTGGAACAAAATGCTAAAACTGGGGCAAGGGAGAACAGAAGGGTTTTCTTTTTCTTTTTCTTTTTTTTCTCAAACAGAGAGTTTTAAGATCTGGTTTTGTTTTTATTTTCCATATTGCGTCTTTGGAATTGTGCTCTAGAATGGTAGGAGCCACTTCTTTTTTTTAAAAAAAATCTCACCATGTCTACTAAAGATATGCTGAGCAGACCCAATGTGCTTGGTCAGAGATAATCCTAGTCCAAAGAGCTTTCGATCATTCGGGCTGGCACTTCACACCCTTTCCCCAATCGCGAACACAGTGGGATCAATGAATATCTTCTTATCAAAATGTGATTTCCCCCCAAATGCTGTTTTTCCCCCACGTATCCAGAAGGAAGTCTTAGTATGAAAAACCTAAGTAGACTGTAAACCCCCCACTGTAGCCTGATGCACTTGTTGATGGTGAAGAGTTCTGTCAAGTCACAGCGGACTTTGAGTGACCCCTTTGGGGTTTTCAAGGCAAGAGGTGTTCAGAGGTGGTTTGCCATTGCTTGCCTTCGTGTTACAATCTTGGTATTCCTTGGTGGTCTCCCAATCAAATACTGACTGGGGCCAACCCTGCTTAGCTTCCAAGATCTGATAAAACTAGGTTAGCCTGGTCCATCCAGGCCAGGACATAATGCACTTACAGGTTACATTTTCTGATGGGGGAATGTTCAATCTGTTAACTTTACAATGGGCACACCTTTTATAAACTCCCCTCCCCCTCCATGTGGGTGCCTCTGCTCTGTGGCCAAACCTTTATCTGATGGGATTTTTACTTTTGATTTCAGGGACATCAACAGATGATATAGCTTTTTCTAGGAAATTCTTAACTGTCACTACCCAGTAACATTTACTTAGCTCCAACAGTTACAAACAAATAGCTGGAAATTTGCACACCAAAAGGCTTTGACTTTGCTTTAAAGGCCTTTGCAAGTGGTAAAAACGCACACTACGTGGTAAACAAAGTGCTCTGGTTCCCCACAATGACCTGTTGTATATGAAGGAAAGAGGGATGCAACGAATAGTTAGGAGGAAATATTTTTAAATGCATTAATGTTGAATTGCTGCTTCCCTTCTGTATGGAAAGCCAAATGCGCAATGGAATTTGATGCATAGAGAGCTGTGTTTGGAAGTGTTGGGTGATAGTGAGATATCGAAAAAATGGTATTTAGCAGAGATAAGATAGTCCAGCAGAGCCAGAGTAAAATAATTCAGACTGAGAGTCCATGTGTGATTAAAATATAACGTTTTTACTAAATTCCAGCATAGGGAAGGGTAACGGGGATGAAAATAACAACAGAGCAAAATCGGCTACATCCTTACTCTACAAAGACAAAACTAGAAGAGAAGATTATGGCTACTCTTCTTCTTCAGAACACCAAAAAAAGATGGGAAGAGAAGCCATAAAATGGTAATATACCTTGACACTTTAGTCCCAATAAATTCATAGATCAGGGAGAAAATTCCCAGGCTTCCTACATCTAAAGAACATTGGTTACATGAGAAACATGTGACTTCCTGTGAGTAACATAAACAAACATTTAACCCCAGATATACCGAGTGTTTTCAACTTGTAATACCCAACACCACTTCTCAAGTAATAACACAAAAGTCATGCAGATTCAAACATTCACGAAGAGTCTCAAAACATTGCTTGTCAAGCGGCTTGGTCAGGATGTCGGCAATCATCTGATCAGTAGGACAGTATTGGAGTTCAATCAGTCCTTGGTCTTGCAGCTCTTTTACGTAGTGACATTTGAGTGTGATGGTCTTGTTTTTAGATTTGGTGCCTTCACCTTTGCAGATGGCGATACAAGCTTGATTGTCCTCAAAAAGTATTAT
>NW_015163113.1:13927-14353 GCF_001447785.1 Gekko japonicus | reverse complement strand
ATCCATGTATCCAGTCAGTCTTGGTTCATCACAGGCTGAAATTTTAAGTTTGTAGTCCAAAGTTCCTTTTAGGTATCTTGCCAGTCTCTTAATGGCTTTCCAGTCATGCTCATTTGGTGAACTGGTCTTTCTGCACAAAAGTCCAACAGCTGAAGTTATATCTGGATGACAGATTGTGCTCAAATATAATAATTTTCCAATTGCAGATCTGTATTCATGATTGTCTTTAAGTGGTTTTCCATTAGTAAGTTTGGAATAGTCCTTATCAAGTGGAGTGCTTACTGGATTGGAATCTTTCATACCTACAGATTCAAGAAAGTCCATGATCTTTTGCTTTTGGTTCGAAAGAAAACTCCCATCCTCAGTTCTTTCAATTTGTATTCCAAGGTAGTACTTTATAGTTCCTAATTGTTTCACTTCAACTTC
>NW_015163113.1:0-13885 GCF_001447785.1 Gekko japonicus | reverse complement strand
GATTTTGACAACAAATAATCAAATCATCAACATAAATGAGTATGTATTGATACTTTCCATTTTTAAGTCTTGAGAACAAGCAAGGTTCTGCTATTCCTTGTTGAAAGCTCTGTTTTTGTAGCAGTTTAGTCAGTTTTTTGTTCCAAGCTTTGGCGGCTTGTTTTAGTCCCTCGACGCTGTTGAGTTTACATACTAGGTCTTCTTGTCCTTCTGTTGAAAATCCCTCTGGTTTTCATGTAGATTTCTTCATTCAGGTCTCCACTGAGGAAGGTTGTCTTGATGTCCAAATGTTCAACGTGCATGCCCCTTGATGCTGCTATGCATAGGAGTGTCCTGAAGGATGTATAGCTCACAACAGGTGCAAAAGTCTCTGAGTTATTAGGTTCCTTCACTGGTTGTACACTTGCACAAATTCCATACATCGGTGGTGGTACACCCTTATTACTCCTTACTGATTGTCTCACAGTAATTGTCTCTCTTACCCTTGGCATACTTTCTCCTGGTTCCCCTTCTGAGCTGGAACTCTCTCATGGAGATGGACCTGCCTGTTCACAGGTGATATGTGCAGATTGCCAAGCGAACACATCATTGAAGAAGACATCTGTAGGTTCCTGAGTAGCAGATTGCACTGTGGACTCAGCCAGGTTAGAAGTCTGTAGGACACTGCTTTCATCAACATGTACCACATTGCATACTTTAACTGTGCAAGTCTTAGGGGTCAGGATTCTGTATCCTTTTCCTCCAGAGCCATATCCCACCAGGATACCAGGTTCTGCTCTTGGGTCCAGTTTGCCTCTTTTCTCCTTTGGTATATGTGCATAAGCTTTAGATCCAAAGGCTCTTATATGTTTAAGTCCAGGCATTCTGTTATGCCATAATTCAAAAGGACTTTTATTGGTAGTTTTTGATGGAACTCTGTTATGCAAATAGACAGCAGTGTGGACCGCTTCTGCCCAGTAAGACTCTGAAAGTCCAGATTGCATTAGCATAGAACGCGCCATTTCTTGAATGGTTCTGTTTAAGCGTTCTGCTGTTCCATTTTGTTGAGGAGAATAAGGAATTGTAGTCTTATGTTCAATTCCTTCTTGTTCCATGAATCTTTGGAACTCACTGCTGCAGTATTCTGTGCCATTATCTGTGAACAGCATGTCTGGCACTTTGCCAAATTTGTTTTTAACAGCAGTAACATAGCATTTAAACTTGTCAAGCACCTCATCTTTGCTCCTAAGCAGGTAGGTATAGACATATCTGGATTTTTCTTCCAGAAAACTGACAAAATACTTGTTGCCACCAGCAGATTCCTTTATTGGACCAACCAAATCAGAGTACATGCACTCTAGAAACTTAGTATTGGGGTCATGAGCTCTATTTTTATAAGAGGGAGCTGTGGCTTTAGACTTTCGGGAAATATCACAGCCATTTCTCATGACATCACATTTTTTTGCTTTAAGATTGCATTCCTTCAATAACTTTTCCACACTTTTCACATTTCTATGTGCAAAGTTTACATGCCATGTGAATAAACAGTCTTTATAGTTGCATTTAGCTGATCTGGTTTGGCATACCAGCCCATCATTTTCCATTTCATCTAAATCAGTATCAGCAATATTTCTCAGGTAATGAAAACCATCCTTTTCTTCAAGCATCACATTAAATCCATTTTCACTCCAAATTTTTCCATGGCTTGGTCTGAGATCAATATTAAGACCATTTTGCATGATTCTCTTTGTGGATATGAGATTATTTATTGCTTGGGAAATCAGAACACATTCTGAGAGTAAGATTTCCACTATCTCATTGGAATCATTCAAAGCAAACAGTTTAGCAGCACCGCAGCCCTCTACAGAGAGATTATTGCCTTCTGCCCCTTGCAGAGCCGGCCTCTTTTTGCTGTCCAAATCAGTAAACCATTTGTCTGAATTTACGATATGATATGCGCTTCCACTATCTAGTAAAAAAGAGTCATTTTTCACATCATTTCCCTTAGTGACAGACAAGGCTTTCATGTTACTGTTCTGCTTTACAGCACCAGGCTGTCTGTACTTTTCTCTTATGGCAAGCACACCTCGTTTCTCAGAGCAAACTGGCTTTCCTTGGCCACGCCCCTTAGGGGGTCTGGTTTCAGAGCAGTAAGATTTGGCGCAATGTCTTTGTTCTGGTAAAGCCTTTGATCTACAATGCCTTGCCATATGGCCAAATTTCCCACAGTTGTGGCCTTTAAAACTCTTTTGGCATCTTCCCTTTTATGATCAGGCTTTATGCTAAGTACAGACAATTCATTTGCAGTCTGGGATATTTCACGTCTATGTCCTTCATCTTTTAGATATGCTAACACATACTCCAGTTTTAAATCTTTTGTTCCTTTTAAAACAGCAACTTCATGCGAATACTCTCTGGTCAAAGAACCAAGAATTACAGCAATAACAGCCTTTTCCCCTGGCTCACTTTCCATATTTTTCAACGCATTATAAGTTTCCATGACATAATTCAAATGTTTAATCAATGATTCACCATTTCTAATTTTTGCATTTATTAAACTTTGATAAAGGAACAAGTAATTAGCATCATTTTTCGAAGCATAAGTTTGCTCAAGTTTCAACATCATTTGTTTCATGGATGTGCATTCTAAAAGTTCCTGATTATCTTTAGCATTAATAGTGCCCATAATTAAAGACATTCCAAAACCATCACACTCTTTATACTTTTCAAGAGCAGCACCTGCTGTAGGAGGCTCCTCATTGAGCACGGAAACACCTCCATGTGCTTGAAGGGCATTGTTTACTGATCTCTTCCACCAAGAGAAATTACTTGAGTCTAATGTTGGAAGATTGAAAAAAAGCAAGATTCTTAGCTGCAGACATAATGATGTCTCCTCTTATATCTTACCAAAACTTGAGAGCGGTGAGGGGAACGGGCGATCCTTTTGTGAGCGCGGGATTAAGCCTGTAGACGATGCTTCCGTTTAGCAGCGCTGGCTTTTCAGCAGGCACAGCAGGATCGATCTCACCCCTCTTTCTTTCTTTCTTTCTTTCTTTGCGTTTGTTCTTTCTTTCTTTCTTTCGCTCACGGAAGAAGACGAAGTCAGATCAAACACCACGATGCTTTCTCCGACTTGGAAACACAGCTGGCCGGTCTGGTCCCACAAGCTCATGAAGAAAACAGGATGCTGTCCAAATCTCATAAATCCAATGCAAGTTAAAATAAAAAATCAGTTTTAGAAAACTCCAGCACACATGGTTTCTTGACTCAAAGTCTGGCTGCTGCACTCTGCTTAGCTATTTGAGGCTGCGGGAGCGATCTGGGCACCCATAACCTTTGTTGGGTGATAGTGAGATATTGAAAAAATGGTATTTAGCAGAGATAAGATAGTCCAGCAGAGCCAGAGTAAAATAATTCAGACTGAGAGTCCATGTGTGATTAAAATATAAAGTTTTTACTAAATTCTAGCATGGAAAGGGTAACTGGGATGAAAATAACAAAAGAGCATAATCGGCTACATCCTTACACTACAAAGACAAAACTAGAAGAGAGATTATGACAGCTCTTCTTCTTCAGAACACCAAACAAAGACGGGAAGAGAAACCATAAGATGGTAATATACCTTGACACTTTAGTCCCAATCAAATCCCTAGATCAGGGAGAAAATTCCCGGGCTTCCTACATCTAAAGAACATTGGCTACATGAGAAACATGTGACCTCCTGTGAGTAACATAAATAAACATTTAACCCCAGATATACTGAGTGTTTTCAACTTGTAATACCCAACAAGAAGGATGCTGCGTGGAGAACTGCTCTGTTCGAAATTCAGGGAGCTCAATCAATGCACTTTCAGGCTTGCTCAGGAAAGGGTGGGGGGAGAGCTTAGGAAGCAGTTCCTGATTTGCATCTTTGGCTCCACCAAAGGAAATCCCATGTTCCCCCCTGGATTCTTCAGGGACAACAAGCGGGTTTCCTTGCAGTTTCTCTACCGGGCTCCGTGGATCCTTTCAGAGCACAGCTCTCGTTGAAATCAGATTCCGATCTCTCACTGATTTAAAGTAGAGGCAAGATTTCGCAGCAGAAAAGCCAGCTGGAGCAGCTCTTTTGGGGTTGTTGATTTCCAGAGGTGCTACTCTAGCATTTCCACTCTCATCGAGTTCTATATTTTTTAACACCAAGCCCTCGTCTCTGTTACACCTGGGAAGGTGATATTTCACATGGGGCTGTAATTGCAGAAACTCAAAACTGAATGCAGACACTTCGATCACAAAAGGAGCAAGCAGGCAACAGTGCCTGCCATCGCATCACATGGAGCAGCAGCTGGAGCGACTCTGTGAGCCAGTTTGGTGTGAGAGGCAGTTTGGTGTAGTGGTTAAGTGTGCAGACTCTAATCTGGGAGAACCGGGTTTGATTCCCCACTCCTCCACATGCAGCTGCTAGCTTGACTTTGGGTCAGTCATAAGTTCTTTCAGAGCTGTTCTCTCAAGGGCAGTTCTCGAGAGAGCTCTCTCAGCCCCTTCTACCTCACAGGGTGTCTGTTGTGGGGAGGGGAAGGGAAAGGAGTTTGTAAGCTGCTCTGAGACTCCTTTGGGTAGTGAAGGGCGGGGTATAAATCCAATCTCTTCTCTCTTCATTTTTAACCATTATGTCTCTTCCACACTACAACTTTGTGACCCTAGGAGCCCCCCCTAAACACTGTGCAAGTGGCACAAAGCCTCTGCACAGCACTGCTGACTGTGGCATAACTGAAAGGTCCCAGTCATGAAGCTGAATGGACTGATCAGCGCAAGGTGGATCCCTGTCTTTTGGGAAAGTCCTGGCTCCCTCAGCCTGCTATAGTAGTCCCTTCTGACCTTTCCCCCGGTGACCTGGATTTGTTCAAACTTGCAACTATTATCCACCAATTGCCTTTATATTCCACCCTTCCTCTGAGGAGTTCAGGGTGGTTCCCAGGGGTCGTTTCGTAGAAAAAGAGCTAGGGGAACTCATTAGCACAACTCATTAGCATATGCCACACCCCCTGACATCACCAGAAGTGTGTCATAAGGCCACACCCCCTGACATCACCAGAAGTGTGTCATAAGGCCACACACCCCGCCCCCAACGGTCCCGGCCGCCGGCGGCGGCCTTGCAGCTCCACTGACAAGCCCCATAAGGGGCCCTGCGGTGGACCTGCAAGGCTGGCGGGAGTGCAAGGAAGCCCCGCGAAGGCCCTCCCTGGCCCCAGGCAGGCAGGGGTGGAGAGAGGCAGGGAGGAAGCAACTTACCCTCCCTCTTCTCCTGCCTCCTCCTGGCTGAATGAGGGCCGGAAGCGGGGCGGCCGGAAGCAGGGGGCGGGGCTTCGTCATGTGCCCCGCCCCCGTACCTCACCCGGGGGAACTGCGATCCCCCCCCGAAATGACCTCTGGTGGTTCCTATGGCTCTCCCCTTCTTTACTTTAGCCTCATAACAAACCTGCGATGCAGGTTAGATGGAGAGCGAGTGTGACTGACCCAATGTCACTCTGCTTCATTGTGGCAGAGTAGGGATTTGAACTCAAGTCTCCTCCAGAGGGTGTCTGTATTAGTCTTTTACAGCCAAAAAAATAAACGGGGTTTAGGGCACCTCTGTTTTTACTTCAACTATACCGTCTGTTTTTGCAGTCCATGTTGGATTGGCATCCACAAAGGTATGCCCCATCCTCAGTGCCTGAATGTATGCACAAGCAGACCTTCAGCCTGGGCTGTTACAACTTCAGACTAATGGACGTACTCTTTTTATCACCGGTACAGGCACAGTGAATGCAAGAAGGAGGAGGAGGAGGAGGAGGAGGAGATTGGATTTATAGCCTGCCCTTCACTACCCAAAGGAGTCTCAGAGCGGCTTACAAAATCCTTTCCCTTCCCCTCCCCACAACAGACACTCTGTGAGGTAGGTGGGGCTGAGAGAGCTCTGACAGAAACTGCTCTTTTTCAAGAACATCTCTGACAGAACTATGGTTTGCCCAAGGTCATCCAGCCAGGCAAGTGGAGGAGTGGGGAATCAAACCCGGTTCTCCCAGATTAGAGTCTGTGCACTTAACCACTACACCAAACTGAAGCGTAAGCAGTCAGCCCTCTGTTATTTTTCCTGTACCACCCCATCAGGCCTAGTTCAGCCCAGTCCTTGGAGGTCTCATGGCATCACCCCCTTAAATATTGGGCAGGTGAGCCACCAAGCGTGGGCCACCTCCAACTTACCTAGAATGATGGCCAAGCCCACTTCTGACGAACGGGCAGCTGCAGCCGCTTTGTACCGATTTGTACTGTGTTACCAGAAGAATACGATATTTTGTTCTGAAATCAAATGGTATTCTGAACAAAAACAAATACGCATCACCAGATAGAAATACAGGGGTCCTTACTGTTTGTTTTGAAACAAAGGGACAGCAGCCCAAGTTGTATTGCAGAGAGCAGGTTGTAGAATTCCCAGTGACTCTGAGTGGAAGGAGGAGGAGGAGGCGGCAGTGGAGGGAGCTGCTTTCCCCATTCTTTTCCACCTCCACAAACACTCAGTGCCAGTGAGAGGTTTACAAAGAAAATGTTAAAGACACACAGTCCCTCTTCTACAGGGGAGTAGATTTATTTTTTTAATAGTAATGACATCACTGTCTGAAACTGAGAGGAAGCGTACCTCTGAATGTCATACATTGGAGCCGATAGCAGGTCAAAGGCCATTTCATCCATCTCTTTCTTGTAATGGACGATCAGAACCTACCCTCCTATAACTTAAAGCCCATTGGATCGACTCTCGACCTCTAGAGCATGGTGTATGCCATCTTCCATGTGAAAGCCCCTCAGATATTTGTAGAGTGTGATCCTGTCTCCCTTATTACAGATCATCCCTAAAATGAGCAAGAAGTATCAAAAAAGGCATATCAATGGAACAAGGACAGTACCAGTCAAAAGTCACTACCACCGGGTGGTAGGAAGTCAGGTAAGGGAACCCGTTCCCTAGTCAGTCCCTCTGATGACTGTTGGTGGTATAAAAACCATTGTGATGTTATTATAACTCTAAAGCACCAATCCACCATTGCGGCTAAGGAAATACATTTTGTTCCACGCACAGCTCCTAAAATGATAATGTCACCTGAGGCAGCCAGAGGCACTGACTGTGGGCACCCACCCCCCCTCCAGGTGTAATACCAGGAATGCTGTTGAGTTATGTTTACAGTACTGTTACTACTCTCCCAGCTGGCAACAGGGTGATGTAGTGGTTAAGAGTGTCTAGTATCTGGAAATAGATCAAGATGGGTAGTCGTGTTAGTCTGTCTGTAGCAGTAGAAAAGGGCAAAAGTCCAGTAGCACCTTAAAGACTAACAAAATACGTGGCAGGGCATGAGCTTTCATGAGTCACGGCTCACTTCTACAGAAGTGAAGTGAAGAAATGAGCAGTGACTCATGAAAGCTCATACCCTGCCACGTATTTTGTTAGTCTTTAAGGTGCTACTGGACTCTTGCTAGTATTTGGAACACCCAGATTCAAAATCACCACTCGTGCCATGGAAGCTCGCTGGGTGACCTTGGGCCAGTCACACACTCTCAGCCTGACCTACCCCACAGGGCTGTTGTGAAGGTAAAATGGAGGAGCAGAGAATGATGTAAAGTGCTTTGGGTCCCCGTTGGGGAGAAAGGTGGGTTATAAATGCAATCAACCAACCAACCAATCTGCTGCTAACACCTTCTATAGGACTTGGTCATGTATATATTACAGCAGATATAGATATTGCTCAGCTCCTAGGACATGCATTGTATGTATGAGGTCCCTGTTTTGATTCCTGGCATCTACAAATGACCTCAGGTAGCTGGGGCAAAGGCAATGGCTTCTTATTCTGTATAGATTTTACACTGTATAGATGCATTTCACTTTTTGTCCCAGGAGTTCAGAATTGGATGTGTGAACTTACCTCATTTTATCATCACCCCCCAATTCCATAAGGCAGGTTGGGGGAGAGAAAGTGAGCCCAAGTCACCCAGGGAGTTGCAAGAAATCTACAAGCCCCACCCCCAGATTTTCTTTTCTTTTGGCCCCTCTTATTGGTCATTATAAGCCACACCCCAGCTCTATTCTTATAGGGTGCTGTACAAATCATTCATCTACTTCAGTAGTCACTGAAAGCCAGCATTACAAGGGCACAGGCACACAGTCAAGACAGGTGCCCGGGAATCTGCTTTTTTCAGGTCAGATTACAGACTGTATCAAGACCAACAGCCTCTCTCTTCTGCTTAAATGCACTGAAATGATGGCATCATGAGCATTATTACCCTTTGGCTCCTGACACACCCCCATAGACACTCTGGCAGGAAATGGGATCAACTGAGATGTAGAATCAGTGACAGTGGACTCTTCCTCTCGCTAATCAAACTTGCCCTGCGTTTGTGAAATTCTTGTCACCATCTCGTCTCTTCTCCTCATGGCGGCAAAATAACATCTGCAGGGACTTCATCCTGTTCTAGGTTGGAACCTGTTCTCCTGCCACCCCCTTAACTCCAGAGAGGAATTTTCAAAAATTTGTTCGTTGCTTTCATTCTTGATTCTGGGTCTTCTCCAAGAAAAGGACTGGCTAGGTTGAAGCACTTCTTCAGGACCCTCCAGACCCCATAGACAGGACCCGGTCCCTTTCTGAGTGAAGACCTATTTGGGCTGGACGCCCCCACTCCTGCTCATTCCCCTCCTGGAGCTCAATAATGTGCCCTGCTCCCCCTGGAGCTGGCCAGGGTGCTTTTGGATCCTGACATTCCCCCCCCCCCCCCCCAATTAGAAAGGAAGCTTCCGAGGCACTTAGACGGAGAGCTCCCTCAGCCAAGGTGTGTAGTAGGCTCCGAGGCAGCTGGGACTCTTGGGGTGTGGCAAGAGACTTTTGACTGACAGGAGGGAGTCGTTATTTATAATACTTACATTTTTATAGTCCACCTTTGTCACCTGGACTCTAGCCGGATTCCACAGAGTGAGTCAATGCAATTGCCAGAATGGGATATTTAATAATACAATAGAATAGGATTAGGGTTGTAGAACCCAATCAGAAAACTAAAAACAGAGCTGAAGAAAGGCATAAATTTTAACATGACACATTAGATGAGGCAAAAACGGCCTAGTAGGACCCTGGGTTCAGCAAGTTAAATTCAATAGCATAGACCACAGTCTGCAGTGATTTCTCCAAGAAACGGTGAAAATGTTAGTGTACAAATCTATTGCCTGAGTAGAAAAGCCTTTCTGAATGATTCAGTTTTGCATGGTTTGCGGGAAGCCAGGTGCCTTCCTGGCCTCCTCAGGCAGGCCGTTCCACAAGGTGGGGCCCACAATGGAGAAGGCACGTATATGGGCAGTTATTGGTTTTGCCCACTTGCAGGTTGGCACCGGCAGAAGACCTTGCTCAGATGAGCGAATCTGTTATGGCAGTGCGTAGGGGGAGAGGAGAAAGCAGCTGGGGGGGGGGGGGGGGGGGGGGGGAAAAGGGGGGGGGGGGGGGGGGGAGCAGGCAGGCAACCAGCTGGCTAAAGAGTGATCCCACCTGGACTCGTAAACATAGGTGGTTCTGGATAGAACAAGCAAAGCAACGCAGAACTGGGATCAGATTGTCCTCCTCGGCCAGGCACATTGCCACAGGGACATATGGTGGAGAAATCCAAGCTGGAGGGAGGGAGTCCCTTGAGTAGAGGGAGGGAGATTTGGAAAGTGGTAGCTAAGGTGACTCATCCCAGTGGGCCATGGGATGGGTCCTTTGCCCTCTCCTCTGTAATCTGAGCACTCCTATCACCCAGTTGGGCTGGTACCTACTCCAGCATCCTGTGTCCGGCAACAGCCAATCAGGTTCCTCCTGGAAGTTCCCAAGCAGGGCAACCCTATAGGCCTTTCTCATTGTCTTCCCGGCTACCTGCTTTGAGTGGCAGGCCTTGGAACACAAAGGATCCATTGAGCCATCATGGCCTCATAGCCACTGACAGCCCATTCTCCATCTAAGCCGTGGGTCATCACCAAATCCTGCAGGAGCACATCACACAAGACCTTCCCCAGAGCCTTGGGAAGCTCCTATGAGACAGGGTGAGACATTGGCTGTTTGGTATAAGGGAGCTCCTTCTAGTTTATGGTTTTTGAGAAGTGTGTCATGTAATGCCTGTGTAGCGGTGGGACCCCCCCCCCCCCCAGTGAGTCTTGTGGAAATGTATACAGAACTCATGGGGAGAGAAAAAAACCCTGAACCTTACCAAGAAAAAAAATTAATTTCCCTTTCTGTGCATGCATGACTCGCATTTTGCCAGAGCAATACATAAATAAATAAATCCACCTCTCCACAGCAAGGTGGGCTCTAACACTGATTCATTATTGCATCCTTTGCTACACACAATATTAAAATGCTAAAATTGAGGGGGAGGGTAATTCTGTCAGACTCTCTCCCTCTCCCCCCCCCTCTCTCACACACACACAAAAGGCTCCAATTATCTTTTCCCCCACAAGATGTTTCTTCTGTCCATGACTGCTCACACTTCAGCAATCTTGCCAGCAAGCTTCAAATAATATATTTTTTTAAAGGGAGGGGGAAAACCCTCTTCCAAAGCCACAGTCATGAACACAACAGCTTGAACAGGCCTAGTGCCTAAGGGGGGGTTAGAGGTTCCTCTATGTAAAGAATGACACTTAAAACTTGCCAGCATTTGCAGGCGTGTGGATATTTTTTTTTTTTGGAAAAAAATAATAATCCCTTTGGGTGTAAACTCCATTTGCCTGGCTGAACGTTCCAAGCCTCCCCTCCCAGCCCACCAAATGTTCACCTCTTCCTTCCTTCCCCAACCCCTTTTAGAGGGGGGGGGAGGGTTCAGGAGAAGGATGGTTGTCCCAGGTGCATCCTAAGAGAGGGAAGAGATGCGCCTTGAGATGCAAGGGCTGGGAAGCGGAGAACCTTCAGGCAGCTGTGTTGCCCTTTTCCCTGCACTCCGCTCTCCAAACGTCTGAGCAACCAGTTTGCTGTTAGAAACATGTTAATTGCCAACGGAGCTCATTAAGGCATGCACATGCAAAACACAGCGAGGGAGATTAAATGGACAAAAGCGCAATAATGAACTGTCAACAATCGAGCCCATCTACAAGACCAGGAGCACTCAAGAATGAGGCATTTAGAGGCAACAAAGGATT
The DNA here is from genome assembly GCF_001447785.1 of Gekko japonicus. Taxonomy (NCBI): domain Eukaryota; kingdom Metazoa; phylum Chordata; class Lepidosauria; order Squamata; family Gekkonidae; genus Gekko; species Gekko japonicus. The sequence continues at coordinate 2,757 of NW_015163113.1, read as the reverse complement.
GTCTGGGACAGGAAGAAAGGACGACCTAGACTTTTGTTGAGTCAACACAATTGATTACAAATGAGAGATTAACAGGATAGCTTCAGAGTTTTTTTGAAGGAGGCAGAAGAGAAAAGTCCAATTAAGTCCACCGAATGTTAACTACATCGCTTTCCACAGCCAGCCCTGGAGAAATTCTCATTAAACCGTCCCTGGCGATCCCCCTTTTTTGGAAAGTAATTTGTCTCCCTGATGGAGCAGAGAAAGGGAGAGAAAGAAGCGCGAGTTCTTGGCACAATGAGCTTAGGAGACACACTGCAAAGAGCCAAAGGGGGAGTTAATGAGCATCTGACAAGCCGCTTGGATCTAGGCCTGGCAGAACAGTGATGAAAAGATGGAATTGGCCAACAACTATTCTTTAGATCAAACATAAAAAGGCCAATCTGAAACAGGCCTGCTCAAAGCTGGTGGGGAAAAGAAAAGAAAGGCCCCTGCTGCGGGGATGGAGTGGAGCCCTCAACGGCCCCTATCAGGAGGGAAAATGCATTGGCATGTCCCCCCATTGCTGGACGGCGCATCCTTAAGCTCCGCTCTTCTCTCTCGAGTAATACATTGCAAAGTTTCCCAATTAGGGCATGAATGGGGATTTGTGGGCCCACTACCTTTGGGGGGGAAGATAATAAAATTCATACACTGTTGTTTAAAACCATTCCTAAGTGCCAGAGATTAAGGGGAGGCCTTCATGAGGGGTACCTTTCCCCATTGTTTACTTCTGCGTCCCTGCTGGGCATCAGAGGCAGACTGGGAGGTAGGTCTGGTCACTGCGGAAACTCCAGGACGAGGAGAAGCTCAGCAGATCCAGCCTCCCTCCCTCCCAGAGTTCCAGCAGGCCTGGGGTATGATCCTCCATTCGCTACTGTCGTTTGCGGGAGGGGGAAGATCCAGGCACTTGGGACAGCAAGGGAATTGGGAGATCCAGCTCAGAAGTTCCCACATAAAACTTAACATTTATATGGCCTTTCTGCATGTTGGGAAAGGAGGTGCATAAAGAAATTGTCTCTGGGTTGGGTAAGTATTGTCCCCCCCCCCCCGGTTCCCCCCCCCCCCCCCCGGATCCCAAGGACTGGGAAAAATAGGATATGGATATCTAGATCGGGGTCCCCAACCTTTTTGAGCCTGTGGGCACACTTGGGTTTCTGAAACGGCATGGTGGGCACAGCAACAAAATGGCTGCCGCAAAATGGCTGCCGCAGAAGGTGGAGCCAGGCACAAAATAATTGCCACAGCTTAACTTCAGTAACATAATGTAGATCCTTGTGCTGTGGTGGCAGCTGCCGCCAAAGCAAACTTAAAAAAAAAATCTGCACAGCCAATCAAACTTCCAGTAGTCAATCAGAAGCCTTGCTGGGCAACAGCCCTACCTGGCCCCACCCACTTCCTAAAATCATTTGGCAGGTGCCAGAAAAGGTGTTGGCGGGTGCCATGGTGCCCATATGCACCACATTGGGGACCCCTGATTTAGACAAAAACAGGTGAAAAGCACTAGACAGCATTGTCATACCAGGAAGCTCTTCCAGAACAGCTCCTACAGTATTCGTGGAATGGAGGGTTTGAGAAGCTAGCCGAGTTCTCATTTAAAGAGATTGTTTTGGAGAAGGGAAGGATATATCTATTTCTGATCCTATATCTGCACACACACACACACCCTCAGTGGTCTTCAGTCTTTCTAGAACTGCAAGCACATGACATAAAGTCACATGAATATCAAAGTATTGCAACACGAAAAAGGGTGGAATTATGACCTTGAGAGTATGAAGGCTCAGACCATGGTCTGATTGAGAGAGCCAGGTCCTGGAAACACAAATGGAACACTGGGAGGAATTGTGGAACAAGACAAAGATCAGAGCCTGGAGGAATCTACTCCAGCACTCTGTGACCTCCCCAGCTGCTCTTCTCAGCATGCATACAGAGAGAGGCAGGAATGTCGCACCCAAGCTATTCCTGAATGCACATTGATAGCAGGTTCATTGAAAAGGCAGGGGGGAAATGGCAGCGCTTATAGAGGTTTGTGATCCAGGAGATTCTGTACCTGTCCTGAGGGTCCTGAGCTAGGATTGAAGACCACCGCTATACTTTAGCTCTGGTGACTGAGCTCATTCACATGAAAATATGCAGAAGGGCTATAAACCATGGGATTCCCCACATTTCCCAGCCAAGGTCTTTTGTTGGAGAATATTTATCTGTGTCAATCTCACCTGGGGTGTGTGTGTGTGTGTGTGTGTTAAAAAGTCCCCTTTGCTTATGAGGCGGAGGGGAATCTGTGTACTTGAGAGAGGGCTACTTCTTCCTTCAGCTCTCCCTTTTCACTCTCCTTACTTCAGTCACTATCTCCAAACTCTGCCCTTTTTTCTCTATCTGTGGCTTGAGACACAGATAGTGGCTATGTCCAGGCCTCGGTTCCTGCCGGAGCGCACCAGAGCACCGCTCCACCAGTAAGGAGCCCAGGGGGAGGGCACATGCCCCGCCCCCTCCCACCAGCCATCAGTTGGGACATGGTGTGTGTGTGGAGGAATGTTCCCCGCCTCCCTGAGCCCCGGGGTGGTGGCCTTGGACTCATAGGGGCAAATTCCAACTCTCGCACCAGAGGTCATTCTGCCTCCTCCAGCTCTCCTTCGGGGCTCCTTAAAAAGTTATGGCTGCTGCTATTCTTGGTGGCAGCTGTGATGCCCGCGGGGTGTGTGTAACGTTCTCCTGTGTAACTATATGAGCTTATGTTTG
>NW_015163112.1:726893-761750 GCF_001447785.1 Gekko japonicus | reverse complement strand
ACAAAATTCCAAGGCCCTGGTCACCCATTAAGCTGTGCCAGCCACATACTTTATTTTCATATGATGTACGGGGTTGGGACAGGATGGAGCAGAAGGACTGTAGAGGACTGTGGGGGGGGGGGCACGGTAACTTTCTTTTCCCTACCGCTTTCCCTTCAACAACATGTGTACACCTTTTCCTGCTGTCGATATGGGATACTTCATTTTCTGTATAATATTATCATGAGATGCTAAGACTAAAATTGGGTTTCAGCAGCCAATGGGACCAGCCAATATATAGGAAACTCAGGAATCCCAAATTGGCTGACAGGAATTAGACAGGCTCACCTGATTATGTAACTTTAACTTAGAACTTCCCATTACATAATAAACAATAGTGTCCTTAAGAAACGTATAGAACCAAAGCTGTGTGTACCTTTGGTAGAAATTCCAAGCTCCACAACTATATTTACATATAGTAAGAATATCTGTAAATATCTTTGTTTGGTTTTGCACTATTTATTTTGCTTTCATGCATCAGTTTTTCAACCTGCAATGCCAAAGAAGGGAAGAGCACATTTACCCGTCTCTCTTCCACAGAGAGCAGGGCCAACAAGCCATTTTGTTAAAAAAGAGAGAATATTAAAGGGGCAAAACTTCTCAAGATGCCAACCATCTGTAATTCTTAGACTACATTCTAAAAGCACTATTGTGGATTTTATACTGAGCCGATTTACACCCTGCTTTTTTTTTGCTGTTTTCCTCTGACTAGAATAACTTTAACTGGTGGTGACCAAACAAATGTAAAACAGTTCTTGTTTCAAGCTGGTTCGACTGAACACAAACTACGAGGCAGGGGGAAGCCCCTGATGTGGTTTCCTTCTGAAGCCAAGCAAGTCTGATTCTGGCAAACAACTGGATGTGGAGGCAGTTCGGGACATAAGTGATCCAAGGAGTCACTTGGGTACCACATGCAGCAAGTGACAGGAGTCAGTGATGGCCTCCACCCAATCCAAGTGAAACTCTAGCAGCAGTGCAGGAAAGGGCTTTGGGTACATGCTGTGTTCCCTGGCTCATATCACCCAGGGCAGCAAAGTACACTGACACAATCCTGCCTGGATGAGATGCTATTTGGGGTGCCACTCGACGATCCATGTTAGAAGGATGGGTGACAATATTAATTAAAATTTTAGGTGGGCAATGGACAGGAAGATACCTTTGGCAGGGCGTGTCTCCTCTTGCTCTGCTTCTTGCTGAAAACAGGCACAGATTAGGGGTTGTGTGCACAGAGGCTAGCCACAGAAAAGATTTCCAAAGCTTTCTAGTAGACTAGGTGCTCTCAAAAGAAGAGACCATGGAGGACCAGGAGCCAGCATGGCATAGTGGTTAAGAGCAGGGGTCATTTCCTGCGGGAGCGCACAGGAGCGGCGCTCCGGCAGTAAGGAGACCAGGGGGGCGGGCCCATGCAGCAAGCCCCACTTCATGCTCCCAGCAGCCCTCAGTCAGAGCAAGAAGTAGCCAGGTAAGTTGCAGAGGCCCCCCTAGCCCACCTTCAGGTACAAGCTCTCCCTCCTCTGTGAGGGCAGATCTGCACGTTCTCCCCCCCAATAGCTAGCTATCCAAAACAGTCCAGTGGAGCCTGAGCGGTGGGTGTGGCCTTCTGACACACTTCCGGTGATGTCAGGGGGTGTGGCATATGCAAATAAGGTATGCTAATGGGTTATGCTAATGAGCTCCTGCACCTCTTTTTCTATGAAATGACCCCTGGTTAAGAGCGATGGACTCTAAACTGGAGAACTGGGGTTGATTCCATATAAAGCCAGATGGATAACCTTGGGTCAGTCACAGCTCTTTCAGAGCTCTCTCAGCCCAAAAACTGAGTTTAGCTCACCATGCATACCACTAAAAGAGCTACAGCTTCAGGCAGCCAGACAGTCCTTGGATCTCCTGGCTATACCACACGCAATGCCATATGATAATTATTATTAATTATCACCATGGAGGACCACTTTCCCAACAGCCAGTTTGGTGTAGTGGTTAAGTGCGCGGACTCTAATCTGGGAGAACCGGGTTTGATTCCCCACTCCTCCACTTGCACCTGGCTGGATGGCCTTGGGCAAGCCGTAGCTCTGATAAGGAGCTGTCCTTGAAAAAGAGCCGTTTCTGTCAAGAGCTCTCTCAGCCCCACCTACCTCACAGGGTGTCTGTTGTGGGGAGGGGAAGGGAAAGGAGTTTGTAAGCCACTCTGAGACACCTTTCGGTAGTGAAGGGCGGGGTATACATCCAATCTCTTCTTCTTCTTCTTCTTCTTCTTCTTCTGTTTAGCATCCCATATTGACCTTCACCCAGAACTGTCTAATAGAGGAGTAGGGAGCTCTCTACAAGTGTCCCAACCAAAATACATGCAGGGACATGGCATAGAAAAACAACTATTTTGGAGAGGGCCATGATACATAAAGTGTGTGTGAGGATGCTGACCAATCCTTCTTGGAGCCTGAGAGATCAATACAAAGTCATGTTGGGTCATGTGATGGAATTCTAGTGTCCAAGCACCTGACTGGAACCCCCAGAAATCTCCCAGGTTCTTTACTTGGATGGATTGGACTAGCCAGGGACCAATCCTCGCTAGAAAGAGACTGAGAGAGAACAGATGCTGCAAACTAGATCTATTTATTGAACCTTAAAATCATATAGGAAAAACCATAATGCAAAGCATACAATAGCATCGTCCCCAATACATAAGGTAGTGTACACTTAGAATAAGTAACCTAATATATATGGCTATCTGCCTAGCCCCTGCAAAATCCTTGGGGAGGAGGGCACGTAGCAGCTAATAATGGGAATACAAGCCATACATATACCTTGCTAGAATCTATTAATAAAAGTAGAGGTGTCAATCAGGAATGTGACAAGATCCAGATTCTGCCCCTTGTTGGGATACTGAACTTTGCCCAAATGCATTTTATTATCAGTGAGGGTGAGAGGCCTCCCTACCTTGGACAAGGAGGAGCCTCTATGATAAGCATTAGAAGCATTATAAGGGGAGCGGTGGCACAGAGGATTTATCCTCTGGTTAACATCTGAACTGAATAGAGCTGCTGTCAGTTCTAGCCCGCACTGGTGTGAGCTACCAGCCTTGTCCCCAGCTCGCCGTCCACCCAGCGGTTCGAAAGCTTCAGTGAGTAGATAAAATGGGTACCACTCCTTAGAGAGGGTGGGCACACTAACCCCCCCTGGGGGAGGTGTTAGCCGGCGAACGGAATGTCCAGCTCCTAAGCTCGTAAGCTTGGAAAAAGTCCTCTTCGGCATTTAAGAAGCCTGTGATGGGCCAATCCGGCAAGGCGGTGGCAGTACGGCGCTACAACTCAAAGCAGTCTTGGAAGAACTGACGTCATCAAGCCAAGCCAAGCTGAAGTGAATGCCGTCCGGAACACGACTGAAGCCTACAGCTGGACAACTTCCCCGTCGGCTGCAAAACGTGTGCGATTTAAAGAATTATATGTTGTCCTCCCTTACCCCCTATGAATTGTTAGTCCCATGTGAAAACTTGTGTAACTGTAAATCGCTCAGAGCCAGCAAGCTCTGCAGGATTGAGCGATCAATAAATCGAAAGAAGAAGAAGAAGAAGATGATGATGATGTTTAGACTTGAAGCCTTGTACCAAAGACTCCTGGTACAGTGTGCATCAACAGGGGAGCACGCTTACTTGAGAGACTGCAGGAGCAGCCAAACTGCAAAGCTTTATGGGAAAGGGAATCAAACTACAGAGACTGAAGCCGAGCTCAAAAATGACCTAGTCTCCCCTTAAATTTTGCCACAGGTCCCTAGCAGACCAAAACCCAAGAAAAGTCACATTCAAGGAATACAAGGAGTGCACAGATGTTTGGCGTCAAAAACCCATGTAAGGACAGCATTGTGCTATATGGGGACTGAGAGACAATCCCTGGTAGGGGATCCTGGTCAGGGCATCAGAAACCCTAACCTTTTAAAACTTCATGAATGAAGGGGGCAGAGGTTAGAACCCACAATGTCCTCATTCCACAGTTGGAAGTGCTGCAGACTGAAAACCCCCATTCTAAATGAAGCACCGGGGAAGTGCAAGAAATCAAACGATTTTGTAACCTCTTTAGAAATCCAATAAGGAAGAGGAAAGTTTAGAGAGTTTGAGTCCCAACCAGTGGCCAAAACACAATCAACAGCACAAGAAGCAGGGTCCAAACCCTTTACAGCCTCAGCAGAGACTCTTTTCCAATTAGAGGTGCAAGATCTGGTAGTGAAGGGATGGTATTTGCCACTAAGAAAAGTTGGAGGTTACTACTGATCAGACTACCAAAGTTGTCAGTGGGAGTGACCATAATAATGAAACCAGTGAAGCCACGAAGAAAGTATGGACGGGATCAGTGTTCCCTCTAAGCTGAGTTAGTGTGAGCTTAGAGGGAGCATTGGACAGGATGCGCCATAGCTTGCGGAGCAATCTGTGCAGCAAAATAGCCAGAGGGAAAAACCATAAAAATAGATTACTTTACCAAGAGATTAGAAGGGCATTCCCCAATGAAATGGTCCCTATCACGAAAGGAGCAAAAAAAGAAAGGGCATAGAATGTCCCGTTGTGGAGCAAGAATGTTCCCGCAAAAGAGCTTGCCCCGCCGTCGACCTCTGCAGTTATTCGCAGCTAGTAATTACTTCCCCACAGATTGATGCATGGCAGGGTTCTGACCCACATCTTCCTTCCTTTCCCCCTGCATCTTTTGAATCCTGCGTTTGCCAGAAATTTTCATTGCCACGCTCCTGAACTCGCAATTTCAAGTGGGGAATTCTTCATATTGCGCCTAAAATCCACTTTAGCATAATCTGCATCACAACTGCTCCCTTTTTTCCCACGCCCAGCACTCCTGCCCAGCCACAAATGTCATCCCTCACCAGGTCAGACAAGATTTAGTTCAAAGACAAGCTCAGCACATCTGAGTAAAATCACAAGCTAGCTCATGAAGGCTCCATCACACCACACCTGGCCAGGGAGGGGGAAGGTGCCTTCATTCAGGCTGGTGGGCAGCCAAAGCCTTTGAAAAAGAGCTCTTTTGAGTCTAGCTCTATTAAATCATGCATTCAGGACTTCTGGTTTATGGCGACCCACTAGCGGACGCATCCCTGGTAGCTCCCAGGGAGGCGATCCGCACACCAGCGACTAGGAGGGGGGGTAATTGTCCACTAACACCCCCCCGGAGCCTTTGTGATAGGCTCCTAGCCATGGGGCTTTTGAAGGGTGCCCTCTTCGCCAGTGCAATGCAGGAGAATTGAGCCCTCTTCTGCCCCGACGATCCAGCCGTTGTGTGTCCGCATAGGAACTTGAGCCGCAAACAGGGACAAGCGTTAGAGATTGGGCGTTTTACACGTACCTTTTGGCGAGGTCTTTGGACCAACAATGAACAGTGAGTCAAGTGAAAACACTGGGATTATAAAAGAAAGTTCCCCTGGGAACGGCAAGACTAGCGAGCGGGGGAGGAGCCCCTCCCATACGCATGAGCGAAGTAGCGATTTTCTAAGGGGGAGCTGAAGCAAAAATGTTGAAATCTGTTTTGATAAACAAACTACAGCGCCAATAAGCGTTTGGGCAAATTACAGAGACTTCAGCAAGTTCTTTTTAAAAGTAAATAATCTGCAAACATGGCACGGAAAAAAATGGAGAAAGGTAGACAAGCAAAACTGAAACCTACTGGAAGCATGAGTCCACAACTGGAAGATACCACCGAGTTTTCTAAGCTGCTAGCAGACTCTTTGCGCCTTCTACTGGACCAGAGGATGAATATCAATCAACAGCTGACAGCATTAAACCAGAATTTTGTAGCTCAGCAGCTCCAACTGAATGAAACTACAAAACTGTCGGAGCAAACAGTTGAGAAGGTGAAGGAAATGGATGCCAGATCGAAAAAGGTGAACAAAAGGGTGCAGTTGTTGGAAAAGAAGCAAATTTCTGACGAATCTCAGCTATTGCAGATACAAATGGAGAAAACCAACTTTGTTCTTCAATTTCAAGGAGTCCCTGAGGCTAAAGACGAGAATCTAAAACAAATATTGAGGGAGGCATTGGCTCCAATTGCAGATTTAAAGGCGGAATACCTTATAAGCGAAATGGATGTGGTCTATAGAGCCTACTCCATATACATTAAGAAGAATAATCTGCCTGGCGAGATAGTGGTAAGATTCTCGAAGAGACATGTGAGGGACCAAATCTTGAAAGCAACATCAGGAGTATCCTTGAAAATTGGAGGCAATATCATCAGGATTTTAAAAGACATCCCATTTGCAATAAGGAAGAAGAGGAAGGGATATAAAGACTTGGTTATGTTTTTACAAACAAACAAACAGCATTCCTTACAGATGGCTGGTTCCCAAAGGCGTCCTTTTTGAACTTAAGGACAAAAAAGAAAAGATTGACTCTGTTTCTAAAGCGCGGGAATTTTTGAGACTGCAACTGGGAGAGTCGGGTGAGGATGGCAAAGATGATGGAGACAGCAAACCTAGCAAGACAACTGTTTTGTCTCTTTCTACTTCCGATGAAGACTCTGCTTCTGAGAAGGGGGCAGCGGCCCCCAAACGCGATTACCAATTGAGGATTAGAAAAGATAAAACAAAATGAAGGCTGAAGAACTCTGAATTGTGCCTTATAAGCATTTATTAACTGTTGATGCTCTTGTGTTTTTCTTTAAACAGTGAAATTACTGGTTATAAAGATAAGTAATACAGCTTAAACGACCATGGTTAATGTAACTACAGCATTTTAGACTAACACTGATACAAGCTGTTGTAATGATCTCCTATACTTGGATTTTTAGTGGTTTACTTTCCTTTCTCCTGTAGTTGTAATTCACCCCCCCCTTTTTTCGTTGTAGTTTATAGAAAAATGCAATACAAAATCCCCTTCAGGGGGCTAAAAAATAATAATAATAAATCATGCGTTCAGCGGGAAACTGGTGACAGAAAGAGCAGACAGCTCTGTTGGGTGAGCCCCTGGGCAAGTGAGGCCCAGAGAGTGTTTGTCAGCAACATTTTAAAGGCACAGCTGGCTCAGTCCTGAGGAGGCCTCTTTTGCACCATAATGACACAGTGGAAATCCAGAAATGTTTCTGCTTTAAATGTAGTTTGTTCTTCATCCTCAGGACTGTTGATGATAAAAAGAAAACTTTTGAGAGAAAGAAGTCTCCTCAGCCGCCAGAATGAGGTGAGGAAAAAACAGAACTGCAATGGAGATCCTCTCTTCGCGGCGGCAAAAAAGGGGTAGCGTAGTGCCCCTCCTGGTCATGTGGCCGTTTTGGTGGGAAAGCACCAGAGGGAGAAGGGGCGCTCTTAGGCCCAAACTGCATCTAGCATTTGCCCCGCTGTTTTACCAAACCCACGCTGGAACAGAACTTCCCCTCTGCATTGCATGCCATTTTCACTTTGATTGATTGTCGGATTTTACGGACGTGTCCAGACTGCATGACGCTTTCACCTCATTTGATCTCTTGGTTTTATGGAACTGTCTGCATAGCTTTATGGCCGTTCAGGGGTGACTCTGGAGTCAGAACAGCATTGGCCCAGGGTATCTGAATATGGTTTTGAGACGCATCTTTTCCTGTCCCAGTGTGGGTTTGGTAAAACAATGGAGCAAATGTTAGATGCAGATTGGGCCTTAGTCTACTAGAAGGCTTTGGAAAGCTTTTCCGCAGCTGGCCTGCACATATGCAGTCTCCAATGTGGGACTGCACAGAAGCCCCAACAATGAATTCCAGGTTTTGGCTTCTGACTTGAGCAGCCTAGAAACACAAACTTAGATTGAACTGCCAAGCTGAAAACTCACAGTGGTTTAGTCACTCACAGAAGTGTAAACAAGAATTTCACCACAATGTTGCCGTGTTTGCTGTTAGCTACTTTGGGTTTCCTCCTGGAAGAAAAGGTTAAAATTAGTAATCCATAGATAAAGCGAATGTAACACTCACTCTGTTCTGGATCAAGGTCATTCATAACAGAAGAGGAGGCTTCCCCTGCCTTTGCCTTCATCTTCCCCATCATGCCGGGGCTTTTGTTCTTTGAATCTTCCTTCATTTCTTCCAAGGAAAATGTTGGCTCCAAATCCATTGGCCTACAGCAGAAAGATTTATAGCCATTAGAGAGAAAAACAAAAGCCAGACCTAGTTAGGATACAAGGACCTGCCTTGTACTGGGTCAGACCAATGGTTCATCTGGCACAATATTGTCCAAGAATATTCATGTGTGTGTAGGGGTGTATTTCTGTATTTTTATGTGCATGTGTGTGTTTGTGCGTGCGCATGTGTGTAAAGCAGGTGCTCTACCACTAAGCCTAAAATGGGAGAGGGAGAACCACATATACCACATATACCACTCTGAGCTCCTTGGGTACATGATAAAAATGCACTAAATGGATATTCCTGTGAGAGCCTCAGCTGGGACACAGCCTGGCATACCATGGATTGCACCAGTGGCTCAACCACTATTTTGCTCCCCCCCCCACCAGTGCTTTCTAGGTCTGCCAGCTCCAGATTTAAAAATTCCTGGAGATTTGGAGCTGGAGTCTTGGCAGGGTGGGATTTGGGGAGGGGAGAGATCTCAATATCATTGAGTCTACTCTCCAAAGCAGCCGTTTTCTCCAGGAGCAATGATCGCTGTCAGTTTTGGGAGATCTAAATAAATATAGGACAGCATCACGTGGATGCTTCCGAAAGCCAAGGAAGCCAAGGTGGAGCAGAACATCCCTGTGGAATCAACCTCAAACTATAACCAAACAATGCTCCCTCTAAGCTGTGGAGTCTTGTGAGCAAAAAACCTACTTTGTGAGCTCCTAGTGTTAAACTTGTGAGCGAGTGATTTGGCTACTGCATCAATTAGTTTGCTCTGAAGCCATCCTTCCTGAGCGAAGACAAAAATGTGTGAGCTGGAGGCTAAAAAACTGTGAGCTGGCTCACATCAACTCAGCTTAGAGGGAACACTGATCCCAAACACTGGAACCATTCTGAAAACCTTTTACTCACCCTCCAACCAGACACCCTGCGAAATATCCATCCCACCCACTTCCAGGAGCCCACTGCCATCCCCCAGGGTCCCATCCCAGCCAAAGACCTCACTCTCCCCCACTCTCTACACAAGTGGACTCATACTCCATTGGCCCACGAGTCACCACAGATGGCAGCAGCTCCTCCTGTCGCATGGGAGGTCCAAAAACTACATCAGACCAAAGCAAAATCAAAGGAGCCAAGGGGTGGGGGGGACCAAGGAAGAACAGCTGGCCTGAAAAAGTGACATCATCACTGGCAAAGTCTCTGTTCATCATCTGAGCACAGAAATTACCCTTCAGTGGCTCCTTCGGATGAAGCTTCTCCCAACAGACCTTCTTTGGTCTCAACTGAACAGGGTATCTCTCCAATAGGCGTTGAACCAGGAATGACTGTCTTACTCTGAAGCTCGGCACCCCCCTCTGTTAAGGAAGATGGCTCTGCTGCTAGAAATGAAGTGAAATGTGAGTACAAACCATTTTACTTAGTGCAGTGGATGGGCTGTCCATGTCTTCTAATGCCAGGAATAACATCTTCTAACAAAGTATATACATGTAAGTTACTGGCTGTGCTTCCTCATTTCCCTCACTTCAGAGATTTCTACTACTTCAAAAAAAAAGAAACCCAATAGGCTAAACCTCCATGCAATGGAATTAGGCCTGCTCAAAGAAGGGCTAGGGCTCATTTTTAGGGCAAAAATAAGCATGTCAGTCGTGGGTGCTGAAACCTCACCCTGCCACCCGACAGCCTGCCTCTCAGGCGCGTCTCCCCGCTGGATTCTTTTCCAACCCAGTTTGGGAAGAAGAGCCTGCAGGGATGTGGTCATGGGAAGGATTCAGCACCCCTCACCTGCGTGTACTTTTCACTCTAGGAACTGGATCCCACACCTGATGGATGCAGAGGCCTTTTTCGCAGGCATTTAAGGGAACAGTCTACAATGGTAACTGTCCTTGAGGCTTAAAAAGAAGGCAAAGGAAGACTCACTGTGGAGTGAACATCGCAGAGACAGGTTTGAACCAGGACAGGCCATTTCTAAGCACTCCAGGAAGCACCTGCAGGTGGCTTCCCCCTTTTCCTGTATCAGAACCAGCAATTCCCAAATTGCCTTCTTTGAATCCGCCTCCACTTTCCCCAAGGTCTCCTGTTCTTCCTTTGTGATGACAGATTTTGAAAGTAACGCATCAAAAACAACATCTGAATTCATCTGAAGGATTTCAAGCAAATGTTTTTGTCCTTTGCGTATCATCTCTTCGGCAGATACCCTTGTTGAATCCAGTGACCTGCGGCAGAAAAGTGTATTTTATCTTATATTAGAGGGGGAAAGTAAATCCTGGCCCCTGCCACACGGCAGGGGAAAAGCCTCTAAAGGCGCGGCTTTTAAAAGCGCCAATGTTGAGACGCCACGGCGGGATCCCATGGATCCCCTGGCCGCGGCGCCTTTTCTCCCCGGCACGATCAAATGCCGGGGAGAAAACACGGCCCTGACCAAGAGCCGGCCGCACTGCGCATGTCGGAGCATGCGCAGTTCGGCTACGGGCCGGGGTTGTGCCGGCGCAAGGACGCGCCAGCAATCAAACGACCGGCTTGCCGTGCAGCTTCCCGATGAACCACCAAGGTAGGTGGTTGCAAGTTGCGGCGGTTTTTCGCGGGGAAGGGCCAGTTCGGGGACGGAAGCAGGACGCTTCCCAGATGTTGTGGTGTGATCGCGCCGGTTTGCTCCGCCCCCGAACTGTCCCGCTCCCGGCCCAAATCGCCTAGTGTGAACAGGGCCCTTGATTAGAAAGTCTGTGGCCCAATCTGCATTTAGCATTTGCTCAGTCGTTTTACCAAACCCACACTGGAACCGAAAAAGATGCGGTTCAAAACCTCATTCAACTATCCTGGGCCAACACTGTACTGACTGCAGTACTGACTGCAAAGTCAGCCCCGAATGGCCATAAAACGGGCATAAATCTGTGCAGACATCCACCATAAAACCCGAGATCAAAGTGAAAGCAGCATGCAGTCTGGACACTGCCATAAAATGTGACATTCAGTCAAAGTGCAAGTGGCATGCAATGTAGACAGGAATTTCTGTTCCAGCGTGGGTTTGGTATAACAGCGGAGCAAATGCTAGATGCAGATTGGGCCTTAGAATGACTCAGATTGTCAGTCAATCCAGCACTGTTTTTTCTACTCTAACTGGCAATGGTTCTCCAAGGCACTGGAGATAGAAAGGTCCTTCCCAGTACCTGTTAGCTTTTAAACTGTCTAAAAATGCCAGGCATTGGTCATTTGTACGCTCCGGACCAAGTCTAAGTCCTGCAACCCCAATGGAGAAGTGAGTAGAGAACAGCTGTGGGCCTCTAAGAGTTCTTTTCTTCTTTTAAAACTCCTAGCTGGACATATTTCCTTGCCTCCTGTAAGTCATTGCTAGTGGGAACAATGACAGTGCAGATGGATGGGTGAGACCAAGACCTAACACCCACACACCCACACACTAGCCACTCTCCCCAGCTGTCTGTCCAAGGAGACCTGTACTTTGTGGCTCCCCCTGTGGCACAACTTTAATGCCAGTAGCTCACAAAGTAGAATTTATGCTCACAAGACTCCATAACTTAGAGGGAGCATAGCATGAGAGTAGCCCTATTTAGTGTAAATGACGGCAGCTGAAGCACAAAAGATCATTTATTTGCACCATTGGCTTTGGTATTGAAGGGGGGGGGGACACGGTCCCAGGTCAGGCTGGAGAGTGAGGCAGAGACACAGAGAGAGTGGGGGGGGGGAGAGACACACATACACTCACACTTGCTGAAACATTTTGCGATTAAGATGCACATTTTAAAAAACCACACCCACACCCTTTCTGGGCAGGTTTTGGCAGGCTGGTGGGTTGTGCCGGAAGCCACCAGTGCAAAAAACTGAGTTCAGATTGCAGAGCTGAGACTTTGTTGGAAATACATTTCGCTTCCCCCCCCCCCAAAAAAAAAGTGCAGGAGAAACCAGTTTTATTTGGAATGGGGGTGGGGGGAACAGGGAAGATATGAGAGACTGCTGGGATGTTTACAAAGTTGTGTGAACACGAGATTTACACTGGGTGATGCAAGTGGATGTTTAAGGTAATGTGAAGGGGGAAGAAAACAGCTGTCCGTCTATTTACTGGCTCTTTCTCCTCTGCAATTAGTGCAGCTCAGTCCACAAACAGCAGCAGGAGAAGGCCAGGCTGGGTTTTTAACCAGGTTCATTGGCCACCCTAGGAGACAGATCACCAGCCTTGTTTAAATGTAGGCTATCCAACGTTGTTGTATCTTTATGGGCAAGGGTTTGGTTTGGTTCATTTAAGCACACAGACATTACCCTTGGCGGGAAGGTCCAGGTGAAACGCCTCCTTTCAAATTCTGCTCCATCTCCCTTCAACAGGCTCTCTCTTCAGCCGGTGATGACTCAGGTGTGTTTCTTGTGATTGGCAATTTGGCAAGATCCTGTGCTGTTGATCAGGAGATCTGCTTTGCAACTAGAAATCAAAAACAGGACAAACTTTGCCACTTAAGGTCACCAAATGAATCCACACAGGATGAATATCTGGAGCAGGGGTCAGGATTGCACCTTCTGGCCCCACCTCTCAGCTTCCACACATTCATGAGAACGTCTACACACTCTACCCACATGCCAGCTGCATGCACCCAGGTACACATGGCACAAAAGAAGCCTATGCACAGCCACCTGCCACAAGGTCTGTGCAGAAATTCCCATACCTTTTCCTTATGGAGTTTTTCTTTGGTTCTGGCCCCATACTGCTGCGGCTTATCCCCTAATTTCTGCACGCATTTTTATGCCTTTACCTTTTGTTTCGTCTTGGGCCCCCCCCCCCGGTTCTTATTCAAGGAATATTAGGTTTATCTTTTTTTAAAAAGGCACTAAAATATCAATACACTTAGCTGGTTCTCTGAACTTCCAGCTTTCATTTGTTTTTAAAAAAGTGCATCTCTAGCCCCCAGTCTCATGGAGATATAAAGAAAAAGGCCTATCTCTCTGAGGAAAAGAGCTAGACACTTACTTTTTTTTTTTTTTTAAGGAGTCAGTGTGCTGTGATGCCACTGACGGCAACACCAATAACAACATCTCCCTTCCTTGAAAATCCACATGATTGAAGGCATGTGTGTAAGAAAATAAGACTCCTCAACTGTGAAAAAGCAGAGTGAGGGCAGTCATGCACAGATTCCAGTGCTTGTGGATTGACTCCCAAGAAAATCAGGAGTAACTTGAATGTGCAGAAAAGGTCTAAGCTACACAAAGATGTCAGGTGTGGGGCAGGCAGGCATGACCGGGATGGGACACCCACCCACCCAAGTATTCATTCTCCCTGGCTCGTAACCAGCAGAAAGCTACTGAGTCATTATGAATAGCATGAATAGAGCCAGTTTGGTGTAGTGGTTAAGTGCGCGGACTCTAATCTGGGAGGACCGGGTTCGATTCCCCGCTCCTCCACTTGCACCTGGCTGGATGACCTTGGGCAAGCCGTAGCTCTGATAAGGGCTGTTCTTGAAAAAGAGCAGTTTCTGTCAGAGCTCTCTCAGGCCCACCTACCTCCCAGGGGGTCTGTTGTGGGGAGGGAAGGGAAAGGAGTTTGTAAGCCCCTCTGAGACTCCCTTGTGTAGTGAAGGGCGGGGTATAAATCCAATCTCTTCTTCTTCTTTTACCTCACAGTCAGTTGTGGGGAGGGGAAGGGAAAGGAGTGTGTAAGTCACTCTGAGACACTTTTGGGTAGTGAAGGGAGGGGTATAAATCCAATCTCCTCTCTTCTCTTCTTCATCTATATATTTTTAACGGAAAAAACAGAGGTGAGGAAAGAGTTTACCAGCCTGGGGGGGGGGAATTTTTTTTTTTTAAGCAACAAAGCACAGAACAATAATAAAGGTAAGAGGCCATGTTTAAATGCTCACTCACAGTTTGTTTGGAGTTAAAGAAAAGGCCTGACCCCCGCCACTCACCTTACAAGCAATTGGGTATGTGGATATGTGAAGATGCTCCCCCACTGTCAGAGCTCTCTCAGCCCCACCTACCTCACAAGGGGAGGCCCGGGTTCCCCCCCCCCACCCCTCTGCAGTTTCCCCAGCCTGGAGCTGGTAACCCTACACCCCATCACCCTCCCCAGCCTCCGATCCCTGCCGCCCCAGCGATGCACCCGAACGCTGCGTGGGCCTGCAGGGCGCTCAGCGGTGATTCATCAGGCCCCAGGCAGCTCCTCAGCATGGGACTCAGCTCGCGCACTCGCCGCTCCCGCTCTGACTCTGGCACTGGGGGGGGAGCGCTGCCCCCACTGCTGGCTGGCCACCCTGCCCCCACTGTTATTCTTCGCCCGCCCGCCCACCCAGAGTCCCCGGGAGGCCGGCACCCAGGAGGAGCCTCGTTCACCATCACCAACAGCCATTCACCGCCCATGGCCACCCCCAGCCACAAGGAGCCATCTTGCTGTACGGACCTCACCTCAGAAACGCCCTTCCGACGGCAACACGCATGCATGCTGCATTGCTATCAGAAGGGAGTTTCTGGGCCACGCAAAGGCGGCAGCGGCTGCAGGGCACCTGGAGATCGGGCAGGGAACCCAGGCATTAAATCCCCCCCCCTGAGTCTCTCCATGGGCAGGGGGCGGGGCCTGGGCTCCTTACTGCTGGAGTGCCGCTCCGGGGTGCTCCAGCAGGAAATGACCCCTGGTCCTATCACATCGTCTTTGCTGTTTTTTATAGTTTACAATCTGCCTTGAATTTCTCCAAGAAAGGCATCTTATACATGCAGCTAAACAATCAATCAAATTGTATCTCACCCTTCCTCCAAGAGCTCTGGGAAGCCGTCCTCATTCTGCCTTTTTCCTTTTGATTCTCAAAGCAACCCACTGAAGTAGGGATGGGCTGACAGAGAGGGACCGGCTCAGGGACCTGCAGTCAACCTCATGGCTCAGAGAAGGTTTGAACGCAGGACTCTCCATTCCTAATCCTGCCCCTACATCCCACTGTCACATCACAGGGGCATCCATTTGTTTGCCCATCTGCTTTATTTCCCAAGCCCACAGTATTCTGGGGGGTGGGGGGGCCTTGCAGAGTGTGGAAGAAAGAAACCCTTTCTCCCCTCCCCATATACCCGTGTGTGGCTCCAATTTAGCTTTAAATGATGCTGGGAAGATCAAGTCATGGATCTTCTGGTTTCTGTTCTGGCCCCAAATTCAGTAAAATTATGACTGGCTACAATCCTAAATCAAGTTCCACATTAATGCAAGGTGCATATATTACATATCACAGGTATGAAGGAATAGAGCCTACCTCCTGTTCTCCATGACGGCAGCAAACAAACTGTTCAGCTACTGCCAACAGAAGGTTGTGCTTCTCTTTCTTATGCAGAGGGGTGTAACTTGATGGAACAGAGGGTGTGAAACCAAAAACGAAAGTGTGTTCTTGGGATTTTTCAGGAAGGCAAATGCACTGAAGTAAATTCTGGTTTCCGATAAACACGTAGGAGGCTGAAGTTGGTTCCCAGCTCCCAGAACTTCAGCTTTTTTAAAAAAGTGCTTTCATTTCCTAAATTATCTTTTCCAATAGGAGAGTTGGGAGTGATCTGAGTCAGTAAATGATATGTCAAGCTATGATCAAGTCACTTCAAAAAGAAAACACTGAAGGTACTGTAGTTTTCACGGTAACGTATTCATCACAAACGTGAGAACTTTACAGCCGCTGGAATAATTGAATCATAATTGCTATGAACATTGCAACCTTTTTACAGACAGGGTACAGAAAGGGCACTCAGCACAAAGGCAAGTCCTAACAAATGGTGCCCAATAACACAAAGAAAACAGCACATCCAAAATGTTAACGTAAAGAAATAGGGGCCTTCTTCTTCCCCGGACGCTCATCCTCCTGCTGCTGCCTTTGATGCTCTACTTCTCTGGCTTGGGCCTGCCAAGAAACTAGCGGTTCCCTCAGCTGAGCTCTAGGTCTTTTCCTTCCGGCTGCAGGCCAAACTGACTGAAGGGGGCAGGGGGTGGGGTTCCTACAGTTAGTCAGACACAGGAACAACTTTACTAATGGCCCATGCTCTGAGACCTTTAGTTCCCTGGACCCTCAATGTGAAACCGTCTGAGAGAAATGAAATAACACGTTACAGAGGAAATGACATTGGTCACACTGGCTTCTCCTCAGAGACCTGAACAGGAAAGAGTCAACTCACACCTAATGTTTTTGAGGCCCAAACTAGTTGAGACAGGCATCGATAGTTATTCTAATGCTAAGTAAAGAAAGGGACCTTCTCCCTCCTTAAAATGCTGGTCACGTACTAGCCAAATTCCCAGATCTGGACTAAGGTGATCTTTGGAGCTGTTTATGCTGTCATTCACTAATCAAATGTTACATGGCCTATCCTCAGTTTCTACCTGTGTGGATTTCTACCTGTGTGGATTTCACACTTGCTTGGAATGCACATGGGATGCAGAATAACTCTCTGAATGCACTCCATGAACTTCCTGGCACCTGCCAGCCAAGGTATGAGGCTAGAAACGTTTACCTGAGTTTACGAAGGGCCCCTCACACCTTCTGGTTAAGCTTAGCAGCTACAGTTTCTGTTTCCTTTGGACTCCTAGCCACTGGCTTTCAGCTGGGGGGTTATAACCCACAAGTGGGCCACTTTCCCTAAGGAATGTCACACCAGCAACATCACAACATCTTTTGAAGAGGGGGACGGGGGAAAGAAGGAAGATGGAGATGGGGTCTAATATTAGAAGGTAACAAGAAAAGTGACACCCACAATGCCACTTCCTTTTAAAGATGGGTCCTGAGTGTGTAAAGACTGGACTTATATGATTCCAGCAAACTGGGAATGAGTATTTCGGTTAAAGAGGCATTCCACTAATTTGGTGGAAGAAATGTAATTTTCTTATCATCTGAAATCCGGGGCTTGGTCAATTAACCTTTGTTACAGTACATGGGGCTATATCATGATCAGCAAGTATGAATTTGTGAGAGAAATGAGGGTGGTAAACAGGCCTCTCCGGGAAATGACTTCCACATCACCAGGGTGACAGCCATGGAAAAGGCCTCGCTTCTCCTGGAGGCCAACCTTGCAGCCACCAGGCAAAGATAAACTGAGCAAAGCTTCACTGGCAGAGCTTAAAGAGAGGGACAGTCCACATGGGAGTAGAATATTGTGTTTTGGTGGGAGACCCCCTTTTAGAGAAAGGAGCAAAACAATGGAGAACCCCTTCCAGAAAGAGGGAAAGGAGAAGGGACCAATAGACAGAGAGGGGGTGAAAATAAAGAACGTGAGGTAAAAATTAATTTTGGATTTGGATTTGGATATGATTGGAGGCCACTGGTCCAAGCTACGACTAAATACATACACCTCATCAAACAGGCAGGTAGGTACCATATAGAAGATAAGAAATGGCTGAGTCCAAGCCCAAGTAACTTCTAGCTGACATTCAGTAAAGGACTGGAGACAGAGGCCTGGAATTTCAATAAGAGGTATAAAGTCTGTATAGGGTTGCCAGGTCTGGGTTGGAAAATAGCTGGAGATTTTGGGGGTGGAGCTAGGAGAGGGTGGGGTTTGGGGAGAGGAGGGGTCTCAGCATATTACAAGGCCATAGAGTCCACCCTTCAAAGCAGCCATTTTCTCCAGGGTAGCTGATCTCTGTCAGCTGGAGATCAGTAGTAAACGCGGGAGATCCCCAGGCCCCACCTGGAGGCTGGCAACCCTAAGTCTGTATCTTCCAGAAGGAGGTTCTGAATGAATGGAGACTGTGTTAGCAGTGACTGGCAAAAGTGAAAAACCCTTCCTTTGGAAGAGACCGCTCCTCCTCAGGTTGAGGTGAAGGAAGGTCCAGGACAAGCCATTTTGATGCCTGAAGGCAGAAAATTCAAATCACACTTCCTCTGCTAGAGAACACTGGCCAGCCACAATCCACTCAGTTATGGGAACTTTGGAGAAACACAACCACTTTTAATTTCCTTCGCTACCATTCCTTTATCTAAGGCTGGCCCATAAGTTCCCACGCCATGGTTCAGATCTGTCCCTCCATCTTGCCACCTGATAAGGACCCAGATATCAGCTGCCTTAATCACACTAGGGCTCTTGGTGTGGATCAGTGTTTCTTTGCCAGGGCCATGTAGTCATCCTGGGGGAGAGCTACAAATCTCAGGAAGCGTGCAGAACTTCGGAGGCAAAGGAGCATTTAAGAGTTTTGGGAGCTCTTTCTCCCCAGCTTTAATGCCTTCTAACAGCCAGCAGAAGGGAGTCGTTTAATACTGCTCCCCTTGCCCTGAAGATAAAATCCTGGATTTCTCTTCCGGGTCCTTAAAGAAGGGGCATGTCTGCATATCTCCCTTATAAATAAAAGCCGAATGGTGATGCCACTTCTCTAGAACATTCCACACGCTCCAAAATCAGTTTGCTCTCTGATCTGTCATTCAGAGGGTCTCCCTATCCACTGGCTGCTTTGCCTGAGTCCTGCCTCCAACATTCTAAACATTTTGCTGTTCCTCTCCCCCCCATAGCCAGTCAGAACACAGAGGTTATTTGCATATGCAGCCTCATTGGCCTCTGCCTTGGAACACAGAGGTCGTATGTGACTTGATTGGCTTTTGCCTCTAACATTCTAAACAGTTTTGCTATTCTGAGGTAAAATGTGACGTAGCAGTCAGGGCTTCAGAGCACAGGAGAGGCTGCACCCTCCAAACCAACCATTCCCTTCTGGGGAACCATCATTGCCAATCTCCAGGTGAGGGCTGGAGATCACTCAAAATTACAACTGTTCTTTAGGTAGCAGAGATCAGTTCCTCTGGAGAAAACGGTGGACTCAGTGTCATTATACCCTGCTGAGGTCGCCACAGCAAATTGACACTGAGTGTCCAAGGTCGGGGCACCTGCCCAGAGCCTCTTTCTAGATGTCGTTGTATTTATTTCCACAACGGGCCTTTTTCCTAGTATCGTAAATAAACCTAAATAAAGTTGCCTTATCTGGGAGCGATGCTTTTATGTCCTAATTTTTACATCATTTCCCCTGGAGAAAATGGCTGATTCGGAAGGTGGACTCTATGGCATCATTCCCCAGTGAGGTCCCTACCCATCTGAAACCACACCCTCCTCAGGCTCCATCACCAAATCTCCAGGAATTTCCCAACCTGGAGTTGGAAACCCTATCAGCATATAGGATTCAGAACAATTCCCTGAATCAATGACCTCCTCCCAGGCAGGGTATGGCCTCCTCCCAGCCCCCCACATGACAAACTTAACCCAGGTGGCTTCTGAGCACAACCAGTTTCCAAAACAGAAAAAGGACACTACCTTTTGTTTACGCTGCAAAATAAGGTAGCTCAAAACAAGAGACAGAAACTCCTTTGCAGGTGTAACACAGTCTTCCTGGGCCCATTCATTTACAAGGCTACAGTCTGAAAAGTACGCAGACGGGAGAGTGATTTCAGCAAAGCGTACTTTATTCAATCAGGAACAAGACGACTTTGGCCGGCTGGCAGGCCGGCTTATATTCCCTCAGAGCCCACCACCCAAAACACACACACCCCACTTCCCAATAGGTTATTTACAGTGGCCGAGAGTCCCATTGGCTTCTTGGCCAGGAACCTAGCTCTCTGATTGGGGCGGGCTAGGATCCACCTGATCCATTGTCTCAAGGAGCGAAGCTTGACATTTGTCTCGGGACAAGTCTGGACATGTCCGGACTTGTCAGGACTTGATACACTACACAGTCGATCCTTTAGGAGTGTACAGAGCAGTCAGCGGCAGTCAACTTTATATGCTTGAGCTGAATACCGGCTTTCCTTGACCTCAAAACTCCCACAGTGCAAATGGAGCTGCTCTAAGAAACCACAAACTTTCCAGTTTTCACTTTCCATGGTATTTGAAAAAGGTGTGCCTTGCACACAAAAGCTCATACCTTGAATAAAACTTTGTTGATCTTAAAGGTGCCGTTGGACTCTAAATTTGTTCTGCTGCTTCCGACCAACACGGCTGCCCCACCTGGATCTAAACTTTTCCATAGTTACCCTCAGAAATGGGGGCTTCAAGAAGACTGCCACACTCTGCGCCTCAAGCGAGCCTGCTTTATCACTTAACACAGGTTCTGAGACTTCCAGAGTCTCCTGAGACAGGTTCTCTCCCAACTAGCGAGCTGGAGACGTACCCACTGCCTCACTGAAACTGAGAGAGTCTCCTCTTTTTCTCTCCCTCCCCCAATCTGCCTCCTCCAGCCCTGCTTAACTGCCTGCTGCTCTGCTGTCACACCAAACAGGACTCAAGGGGATTGGTGTATTTCTGCAGAACCTTTGCCCACCCATCACACACGTGCACAGAGAGGCAAGAGTGGGCAAAAGCACCCATTGGCAGAAGACTGCTCGCACAAAGTGGACACTTGGCATGCCTGATCTAGTCCAGCCTCTGTTTCACACAGCAGCCAACCAGTTCCCCCAGATGGCCAAACAAACAGGGCAGAGAGGCCGAGGCCTTCCCCTGTTGCCACCTCCTGGCATTCGTATTCAGAGGTTCGCTGCCTCTGTAGATGGAGGCTCCCTTCAGTCACCGTGGCTAGTAGCCATTGATGGACCTCTCCTCCATGAATCTAACTGCCCTTTAAAGCCACCTGTGCCAAGGGGCATCACAATCTCCCCAGCAGGGAGGCTTCGCTGGCAGTGGATTCCAGAGTTTAATTACTTCTGGAGAAAAGAAGTATTTCCTTTTGTCTGTCCTAGACCTAGTTCCCAAAAATTGCACCGGGTGCCCCTAAATTGTTGTACTATGGGAAAGGGAGAGAAAGCTCCCTCTACCCACTCTCTCCCTGCATGCATGATTTGATAAACCTCTATCATGTCTCACCTGAGACGGCTTTTTCTGCACTGAAAAGTCCCACTGCACTCTCCAGCCTTTTGCTCATAGGAAAGGTGCTTCAACCCATCATACCGGTTGCCCTCCTCTGTATTTTTTCCAGCTCTGCAGTAGCCTTTTGGAGAGACAGCAAATAGATCTGCACACAGTATTCCAAATGAGACCACACTAGAGCTTTATAGAAAGGCATTATCAGGGCTATTTTTGGGCAGGAACGCACATGAACGGAGTTCCGGCTGGCTCCTGAGTTGGCCATGCCCAGCAGGAACTCATTAGCATAATAGGCCACACCCAACAGCAGAAACTCATTAGGATTAGCTACGTTAGGGGCGTGTGGCCTAACATACAAAGGAGTTCCTGCTACAAAAAAAGCCCTGAGTTTTGACAACAAACAAGCTAAACAGAATAAGTGGGTGTGGCTGGATGACCACACTTCTGGTAACATGGGGGTGCGGTCTAATGTGCTAATGAGCTGTGCTGTCAGGGGTGTAGCCTAGTATGCTAATGAGTTTATGCTGTTGGGTGTGGCCTATTATGCTAATGAGTTCCTGCTGGGTTTTTTCTACAAAAAGAGCCCTTACAATATTGACTATCAGTCCTTTCCCTAATAATTCCTAGCATGAAGTTTGCCTTTTTCACAGCTGCTGCACACTGGGTCAACATTTTCACCGATCTTTCCACTACAATCCCAAGATTTCTTTCAATGGTCTCCTTTTTAATAGAGGAGGAGGAGAAGAGATTGGATTTATACCCCGGTCTTCACTCGGAGTCTCAGAGTGGCTTACAATCTCCTTTCCTTTCCTCTCCCCATAACAGACACCCTATGAGGTAGGTGGGGCTGAGAGAGATCTTTTGAGAACTGCTCTTGAGAGAACAGCTCAGAGAGAACTGTGACTGACCCAAGGTCACATCGCAGCTGCATGTGGAGGAGAGGGAAATCAAACCCGTTTCTCCAGATTAGAGTCCGCTGCTCTTAACCACTAGAGTTCAGTGAGCAAGAAACACACAACAGAGGCAAATAGTAACACTTAACTAGGAGTTGTGGGACATTACGTTTCAAACAGGACATGCCCAAAGCAAAACTTATCTCAGGCAGTTTCAATAATATACAAACAGCTGTCAATTGCTGCTAAGATACAGGGCGGGCCCAGCAAACACTGCTAGCCTATTGTAAGCCCTTTCTTCGTTGAGTTCTCCTCCAGACAAGGAAACTTAGCCAAAGGTCTGATAACCTCCTCAGATCTTTAATTCACACCCTTCTTAGCCTAGCCTGTCTCCTTCAACCCTCCCCCTAACTTCTCCTGTTGGCTGATTCAGAGCACTGCTCTCTGATTGGCCCCTTTGTCTCAGGGTTCTTTTCTGTGTCCTTCCAGTTAGCAAAGGGATGCTGGTGCTCCTTAATGCCTGCTGTGGACAGATCCCTTCGATGTGCCTGAGTAGCTCTGGCCCGGCAGCTATCAGGCCTGGAAGAAACAACCCCCATCCCTAGCTGGGGAAAGAGAAAGTATGTGAGAGATGGAGGCAACCTGTGCTGAAGCACCTGGCAGGGGCAGGATGTCTCGACCTGGGCGGCAGTGTACCTGTTGTCCTGAATGGGCGCCCCCTACACCTCCACTTGGGCTCTGCCGGCACATCTGTGAATAGAGCAAATACCACAGAGCCGCTCTAGGCCTCCAGTTCTCTCTCCTTCCAAGGGACCCAACCTGCCTAAGGGTTGGCCCCTGGAACTTTTCACGCCTAGCAGAAATGGGGCAAGGGTCTTTGGCAAAACAACCTTGCTGTGATTTGTGGAACTACAACACAACTGGCAACTGTGGAGAGCACGAGGTGCCCATAGAGAAATAACAACATAAAATTGGATGTGTATTAGGACTGCTGCACTTCACTTGGAGCCCAACCTGCTCAATTCCTTAAGGCAGGTGCTTTCTAGATAAAGGGGGGTTGTGTCATTTCTTCAAGGTCTCCCATACCTGTTCTTAATTTTTCCAGTCTTTTGACTGATCTGTTTGCTTTAAATGAAGCTTTCTGACAAAATCCTTATCAAATGTTTTTTTAAAAAAACAAAACAAAACAAAACTTCTATTAACTGGAAGTGCTGGCTCTGGAGGTACCCATTCATCTGGGTGATAGTCATCATGATCATCTTTGTATGGATGGGATTCCCGTTCTGTGCCCTCGGTGTCTTCCATAGGTCTTGTGTGTGCTTTCTCCACTGCGGCTGCCAATACAGACACAGCAGCAGTGGAGTTTCCACATGGTGGGTTTCCGCCTCTCAAAGCCCCGTGGTGATCAAGCTTCCTGCACCCCTGTGGTCCAGATCCTTACCCCACCCATCTTGCCTCCTTAACGGGACCTCAATGTCAGCTGCCTTACTTCAATCAGGTTAGGTTGCCTTTGTGTCAACCAGTGGTCTTTAATGGGTGACCTATAGATCTTGGGAATTGTGCAAAGCTTCAGGGGCAGCTGGGCATTTGAGAGGTCAGGCAGTCCTTTCTCCCCCGTTTCAAAAGCTTTTGGCAGCCAGTCGAAAGAGAGTTGTTCTGTACTCTTCCCCCTGCCCCAATGATGATCTTCCCAGATTTTTCTTCCAGGCACTTAAGAGAAGCCATGTTGGATCAGGCCAATGGCCCATCCAGTCCAACACTCTGTGTCACACAGTGGACAAAACCTAGGGGCCATCAGGAGGTCCCCCCGCGGAGCCAGAACTCCAGAAGCCCTTCCACTGTGGCCCCCCAAGCACCAAGAAGACAGAGCATCACTGTCCCAGACATAAGGGAAGCCATGTTGGATCAGGCCAGTGGCCACTCCAGTCCAACACTCTGTGTCACACCGTGGCCAAAACCCAGGGGCCATCGAGAGGTCCACTAGTGGGGCCAGAACTCCTGAATCCCTCCCACTCTGCCCCCCCAAGCACCAAGAAGACAGAGCATCACAGCCTCAGACATAAAAACATAAGAGAAGCCATGTTGGATCAGGCCAGTGGCCCCTCCAATCCAACACACAGTGGCCAAAAATACCAGGTGCAAATGAAGAGTCAAAGGTAACGGTGGCTGGTGACCATCAATGCCAAGGGCCTCAAGTGCACATCTCCCTGCTTATGTACTGTATTCACATCCTCCAATACATACATCATAAGAAGTGTACGTAAAGTGGCCTTTGTCTGGGAGTGATGCTTTTATAGCCTCATTTTTTTAATTGGCGGGATATTGATAATATTGCATGCCTAGGTGGGGGGAGTGGATTTCTTTGCTGTTCACCCTTCCTGTTTTGTGCTGTTGTCATAATCCCTGGATTTAATTGTACAAACTCTTGCTGGTCAGCCAACGTCATTCAGTTTGCCACTCGTAAGATGTTGACTTGCCGCCCATCTCAGAAACAAAGATATAACCCACAACCTAACAGAGAACCCTAAAGAGACAGTGAAGAAAAGGCCCTTAAGACATAGTTACTTGCACTGATCCCTGCAAAAACCTGCAGTTTCTGGCTTAGCAGAAATAGGATGCAGCTTTGACAACTTGTTGCTCTTTCACACCCAGTCATATGTATGTAACTTGACTGACTGTACCCAAACCCAATCACCATTTCCAGCATCCCAGAAATTCCCGTCCTGCAGCACCTATGAGTGTGGAATCCAAAGTAAAGTTGGCTTTTAATGGCCACTTGTACTCAAGAATTGTCTACCTCATGATAAGAGTTGATTTGGATACTGCACACTGCTAGGCTTTCTGTGTCTGCCCCTTAAAACTGCCCCATCAATTGTGTACACTGCCCTTCTGTGCCAAAGGAAGAGAAAGGCCCAAGCCTAACGCTCCCAGGAAATGTCTGATCATTGGGCATTCACTCCCTCCACAGTAGCTGGCTGTGTCAACACACCCTGAAAGGTATTTGTGCCTCCCCAGTCTAAGGATCTGCAGATACATCCATTGAGAATGAGTGGATTTTTTCTTTTCAAACACAGCTAACTTTCAGTAATTCTATGTAACTTTTTTCCACATTGCCAACCACTGCACTACAAAGCAGCACAACACTATTGTAACCTGGTGTTGCTACTGATAATTCTTTTTATTTTCCATTGTAAACAAAAAATGCCACACTATATGAAAGAGATAAAAGTCAAAAACGATACATGTAATAATAGCTATAGGCTAAGCTTTAGAAATGAAACATTTTCCCAACTGGTTTTCTTGTCTATGCACCAGTGTTTAGAAAGTTACAACCATTATTGTTATGATTCGCAAGAAGAGATAAGGAAAAAGGAGAGGGGTTACACTCCAAATAACTCTGCTATGAAAACGCATGAGCTTGATTCTGTGTGCACTGCTGCCATCTAGCCCAAGATGCGTTTCACACTGAAAGCACTTTGTAACACAGCCCATTCACCGCTCAGGAAAAGTAGCATTAACAGGCACCAATCTCTGGAGGAAGGATGGGTGGGCAGGGGAAGAGAAAGAGAAGGCAACAAGAGAAGGCAATAAACCTTCACATGAAATGGAGCAGGAAGGTACAGGTCATCAATTCCATTACAAACATTCTCCTATAAATGGCTCAAAACATGACTTCTTGAAAGGAACATCCGCACAGAAGCGAAGACTGGGCAAACTAGCCCTTGTACAAATATCAGTGTTATCCTCACTTTGGGCACCCTTCAAAGGATCAGTCTAAGGAATCCTTTTCTGGATCATCCAAGAAAAGGCTGCATATTTCGTGGGATGCCCCATCTCTGGATGAGAAAGATTAATGTTCGTAGCCCCCAAATACAATGTCCCAGAAGCAATGGAACCATCTATCAGTGGGGAGAAACTTAATTTCCCTTTTCTAATTTCTATGAGAGCGCATAAATGCATCCAAAAACCAAGTATTTTACTTCAGACCTTTATCATTAATTTGGTGTAGGGCGTTTTTTGTTCACCGTTTAACAAAAAACATGTTCTTTGTTAACCTGGCTATGTAGCCTTGGTGTAATGTATGGAATCACATGGCAATAGGAAGAATTACAGATGTTTAAACAATCAAGTCCCACAAAAGCCAAACTTTGAGGGAACTTCACACGTTTACTGTAAAGCAAACTCATCCAGGAGGATACTGGTGCTTACTTCATATTGTAGGTTTCTTTTAAGGACTCCAGTGCCTGTTCCTGGGATATATTGTTCCAGTCCTCTGGCAGGTCTGCTGGCTTAGCTCTGTACTGATGTGCAAATTCATGATTGAACTCTTTAAAAACAAACTTCCAGTAATCAGAAGCATTGATACTGGGATCTGGTTGGATGCACCAATCTGGATAATAGACCCGGTAATCTTTGTATGGATGCCATTTCCATTCGGTATCTGCAGTTCTGAAGTTGTACTGGGAAACTACAGAAGTAGAACACAATTCATGACGAAGCTTTTCCGTTTTCTCCCATCTAAATCTTCCCAGTCCTTCAGGGCGATGGACAGCTGCAAAATGCTCCTTATGGGCACTCCCTCCAGCCTCACAGGGCACTTGGCAGAAGGGGCACTGCTTCCCACAGCCAAACACTCGCTTGAAGATCTCATCCTGGGGCTTCACGGGCAGTTTGGTGAGCTTGGATCTGATACTCAAGACATTGAACTCAGATAGTATTCGTTTTACCAAACCAGGAAGAAAATTTTCAACCCAGAGAGAAAATTGCCCAGGATCAGACATGTTTTTAAACTGTATTCCCACCAGGCTGTCTTTAGAAATAACCAGTTCCTTCTGCATTTTTTTGCAAAAAAAATCTAAAAATTTTGAGATCTCCTTAAAACATTTGTGTTTCAGGTTCTCTAGCATTTCCAAAATTTTCTTTACTATTGCAGAGAGAATGTCCTTCTCCAGATTCTTCAGAGAATGTTTGTCTGCATAGTACCCTAGTATTTGTCTCATGATCCAGCTCTTCACAAATTCTTCATAGGATCTGGTATACTTCACATAACTGTTGACATTTCTCTCTTCCAACAGGTCCTTCAGAACTGTAAACTGGAAGAAGCTCCGGCTGGCATATCCCATGGACTGTGTGCCATTCAGAATGTCGTCCACTATTGTTATCCCGAGTTTTCGGTTGACATAGTCCACCAGGGCAGGATGGAGACAATGGTCACAGAAATTCTTAGCCCTAGTTTGATGGGCATCTTTTTCCAGGTAAAGATCTGTGAAAGTGGAGAAATACTGAGGTTTCAGTTTCTCCAGGCGTACCCGGGGATCATTTTCCTTAATGAAATCTTCATGCTTCTTCTGAAAAACATGAATGGCTTCTCCCAAAATGTGAAGCTTCAAGTCTACTTCAAAGGAAAGAGAAGTATGAAGTTTTTGAACCTCATTCTGCTGAAGTATTTGATTGATCATATGCAAAAGTTCTCCACTATAAGTTTCATGATAATCCCCTCTGGAATTGGCCTTTTCATTAATGTTCTGCATGCATTTGGACATCAATGACTTAGCAAGTTCTTCAGCTTTACACAAATGCTCCTGTTGAGAAAACATGCTCTTCACACGGTCCCAGAACAATGGATTTATATACTCTGATTTCATCTGAAAAGTATTCATCCTGTAGCTTAACAAATTTTTTGCTGCTTGTACTTTTTGGTTGACTGAGCTTCCACGATGGGACAAGTCCTTCCTCAAACACCATTCAATATCTGAATAGATTTGCTGTCTCTCTAGAGGAACAGGTGGTATTTCTGACAATGTTTCTGTCCACATTCTTTCAAACTCTCTTCTCAGCTTTTTGTCATCCAATCTGGGCTCTTCTTTCCTGCAATTTCCAAGAAGCCTGTCAACTTTCCCTTCAATTACTTTCAAGTATTCTGTTTGCAGAGTATCAATCTTGTACTGTCCACTTTTAATATTAAGGGCATCATTACATTTATTGTAAGAATAACTTTCAAGTTCGCACTTGAGGCTGTTGGTGCTCCTCACAAAATCTTCTCTGTACTCTTCCACCAGGTGCAGATTTGCTGCGCCAGTTTCAAAATATTTGTCCAGACTTTCCAACATCTGTTGCTCCCCACATAACAACTTCTGTTGAAGCTCAATTTGCCAGTTCCAGCAGTCAAGCTCATCAGGGGAAGCGTTCTGTATCAGAGTTTCCTGCTCAGACACCCAGAGGTGCATCTCCCTGCGGAAGCCCCAGTCCCATTCAGAGTATTTTGTAGACAGCTCATTATAAGCTTCTGCTATGAGGCTGTTTCGGAAGCTGAAAATGAAGTTCTCATGCTTCACTGCATTCCAGATACTTTGAATCCACTTGATAAATTGAGGGATGTCTTTGGGACCCTATAAAACTGACCCAGCTCTCTCATGAAATGCTCGACACCCAAGGAGGAAGAAGAAATTAGTTTGTCTACTTCTGTCACCTTCTGAGCATCATCTCCTAACAGCTTGCATTTCTCTTTATACTCCACCCGTAACTTGGAGAGATTTGCCCTAGCAATGTAATCCAGGTTAAACTTCATCCATTTTAAGAAGTAATACTTTTTTGCTGACTTTGAATCTTCAATGCCATGGATGAAATTTATAAAACCAATAGTGGGATCACACTCATTTTGCTGTTGACGCAGGAGCATCAATTTGCCTTTTAGTTCAGATCTGTACTTTTCTGAAGGTGTGTCTCGTCTTTCCATCCTGCACAGTTCTTTCTCCACTTTTGCCAGGTTTTTCCAGAGATCACCCTGGAGTTTCAGCACTTCTTTCTTGTACAGTGCTACATCCTTTACATCGTCTGTGATTTTTAACGTACATCTGTGAGCATCCTGACATTCTTGGCAGTCTTCATCTACGTGGATTGAAATCTCTCGGGCCACCGCAGCCATATCATCGATAGTCACCCTCTTGGGATCAACACTGATTATTCTTCCAACAGTAGATCGTAGCTGTTCTACCATTTTTGCTGTATTAGTCTTGGCTGCTTTTGATAGTATACGTGAATTGCTGAGTTTAAGCACCGGAGCCAAGTCTTTTAAGAAATCCAAAGTTTCACTGAAGTTTCTGCTGTGACATTCCAAGATAAAGTAATACTCGGTTGACAATTCCTTCAGTGATGATAAGAAGGTATATTCTCTTTCGCTAATATATTCGACAAATATAAACACAGCTGAAGACACCTCGGATAAAAATCTAAACTGCACCTGGTGTGATTCAATGCCTCCATGAAGATTTGCAACTGCTACTGGTTCTGGGAAGAGATCGGAACTCTTCTGCCCTCCTGGGAAATACCAGGCTACCTCTACGAGCCCATCAGCGATTTCCCGAGGGATGTTCCCACCCTCCATGTCTCGGTGTATAAAGAAATCATGGTGGTGTTGGGAGGGACTGAGAAACTCATTCAAGAGTCTGGACTTGGAGAGACTCGAACTTCCCATCCGCACAAAGGAGATGGTCGGCATGGGCGTGAGCACCAGGCTCTCCTCTATAAAGCCCCTGCTGTCAGCCAGGGAATGGGGCCTCCATCTTTTCACAATGTCCCTCATGGCCCACAACATCAGGGTGCAATGGGATGTCTCCAAAGGAGGCAGAAGTAAAGGCAAGGCAAACTGGCACATGGACATTTTGGAAAGGATCTCCTGCTGGAGGAAACTGTCCGAACAGAGCAGAACGGCACAAAGGACATCAAGAAAACCGCTCTCATCCATCTCGATACTGAGAAAGAAATTCTCATCAATCGTATTTTCCTCCTCCCCTTCTCTTGTTCTCTGACCATCAGATGTCCCCTTCTCCAGGCCGGTGCTCCTGGCTGTCACGTTCAGAGCCAAGACCTTCCTCAGAAAACGCCACGGCAAGTCTTCCGTTGCACGGGGAGCGCAGTCCTTGAGACTCTCTGACCCGATTTCTAGGACTTCTTGCAGGGAGAATTTCTCGCCTCGATTCTTCTCCAAGTTTAACTTTCTGAGCATGTCCTGAAGCGCTTTTCTTCTTTCTGTAGGAGGAGATCGTAGAAGTATTACAGCCTAACGCCCAGTGTCTCTCATAAAGGGGACTATGGGGACAATTTTCAAGGGCCCTGGTCCATGAAATGAGATAGAGAACCAAAATGGTGCTTTTTGCTAAAAATTCTAGACCCTGCACAGCAGTCATAATTTGTTACATACATTAAGGATATTTGCAAATATCTTTTGTTTTCTGCTAGTTTTGCTCCCATGGATCAGTTTCTCAAGCTGCAATGCAGAGAAGACAAGAAGAGTATGTTTAGCAGTCTCTCTTCCAGAAACAGCAGGACTAACATGCCATTTTTTAAAAAAGAGAGAAAATCATGAGGGGAGGAGTTCTCAAGATGGCAAACATCTGTAATTTTAAAAACTACATTCTATAAGTACTATTATTGATTTTATGTTAAGCCTACCTATAAAAACGTAAAGGTAAAGGTTTCCTTGCTCGAAAGCCAGTCGAGTCCGACTCTAGGGTTGCGGTGCTCATCTCCGCTTCAAAGCCGAAGAGCCAGCGCTGGAACACTGTTCCCTTCCCACCGAAGTGGTACCTATTTATCTCCTTGCAATTTCTTGCTTTCGAACTGCTAGGTTGGCAGGAGCTGGAACTAGAGACGGGAGCTCACTCCGTCATGCGGCACACCCGGGTCTCGACTGCTTGAACTACTGACCTTCCACAGCCTGCGGTTCAGCGTCTTAACCACTTGAGCCACCGCAGCGCCAGCCTACCTATACCATGCTTCTTTTGCATTGTGCTCTACTGATTAGGATAAGATTAACTTGTGACCAATCAGAAGTGAAACGACTCTTACTTCATGCTAGTTCAGTAGAGCAAACATAAAACATCAAACTACAGGGGGAGGAAGCACCCCATTGTGGTTCCACGTCTGAAGCAAAGGAGATCTGATCCTGGCAAACAACTGGATGCTGGGATGGTTCACTATATACGTGATCCAAGGGGCCACTTGGGGAATATAAAAGGAGCCAGTGACGTGTGCCACTGGTAGCCACGATCTCCTCCCACACCTGCCCCGCCACTGCCCGATGCAAGACAAGGTCTATAAGTGGAGCAGAAGAGGGCAAGAGACGCATGCCACTGAGGACCTGCCTGGGCAGGAACATACTTAATTTTATTTATTTATTATATTATGTTTGTATACTGCCCTCCACACAAGTGGGCTCAGGGGGGTTCACAAGTTCATATAAAAACATAAAATCTGTCAAAATAATTCAAAAACACAATTTTGAAAACACAAAAACTTTGAGACAGTCCTGCCTGGATGAGACACTATCTGGCGATGCCACTGAACAATCCGCACTAAGATAGAGGAGAGACAGTATGA
This sequence comes from Gekko japonicus, assembly GCF_001447785.1. Classification (NCBI taxonomy): domain Eukaryota; kingdom Metazoa; phylum Chordata; class Lepidosauria; order Squamata; family Gekkonidae; genus Gekko; species Gekko japonicus. The sequence goes on along the minus strand of NW_015163112.1, from coordinate 730,606 downwards.
AGGAAGGTTTTTGGTGGGCAACAGATACCTTTGATAGGGCGTTCCTCCTCTTGCTGAGCTTCTTGCTGGACTTCAGGTTTTTGCTGCAGACTTGAGCAGCCTAGAAACGCAAACACATTAAACCGCCAAGCTGAAAAGTCAGAAGGGTATAGTCTTCCTTGGAAACATACTCTTAGATCACAGATCCTTCATTAAAAAAAGAACCCTGAATGTACATATACTCCAAAACAGATTTCAATATAAGAAGAGTTGGAGTATCAGAGCAGCCTGCAATCACTTTCCCTTCCTCTTCCCACAACAGGCACCTGGTGAGGTAGGTGGGGCTGAGAGAGCTCTGAGTGAACTGTGACTGACCCAAGGTCACCCAGCTGGCTGCATATGGAGAAGTGGGGAATCAAACCCAGTTCTCCAGATTAGAGTCCAGCATTCTTAACCACTACATCAAACTGTCTCTCAGAAATAAAGAAATTTATAGCCCACCTTTGTCACTGAAGCTGAAGGTGGATTATAAGACATCCAGCCAAGAATGCAGTAGGACGAGGGTACAGGATCAGAACACAATGCAAGTGACAACGCAAAATTCCCTAGGGCACGACTACCATAAATTGAATTAACATTCCATCAAGCCTCAGTTAGAGGGACATTTCTCCCTCCAGGCAGTTGGTGACCCTAAGAACAATTGTATCCCCAGATTATGTAACTGATAAGACTAGGGACTGATTTATACCACAAAATTATATTCAATGACCCAATGAGATCTGAAGCAAAATGCAGCCTGTAACAACCACTATCGACAAGGCTTGGTGTGACAGGACAATAATTTAGTTTCAGTCCATGCATAGAGGAGGGTATAGAGAGCCAGTTAGGTATAGTGGTGAAGTGCGCGGACTCTAATCTGGGAGAACCGGGTTTGATTCCCCGACTCCTCCACTTGCACCTGGCTGGGTGACCTTGGGCAAGCCGTAGTTCTGATAAGAGCTGTTCTTGAAAAAGAGCCGTTTCTGTCAAGAGCTCTCTCAGCCTCACCTCCCTCACAGGGTGTCTGTTGTGGGGAGGGGGAGGGAAGGGAGTTTGTAAGTCGCTCTGAGACACCTTTGGGTAGTGAAGGGCAGGGTATAAATCCAATCTCTTCTTCCTCTTCTTCTCTGGGCATGGTCAGAGAGCAATCTGTCTCCAGCAGCAAATGACCAGAAGCCCCCACAGCTCAGTTTACCTCCAGACACCCCAGGAGCCTTTCACTTAGTTTCGATCCCATGGCGGTAGAGCATCCTGAGCTCACCTAAACTTCCTTCTGAGTAAACATGCAAAAGGTGCTTGCCTTGGGCAAGCCGTAGTTCTGATAAGAGCTGTCCTTGAAAAAGAGCACTTTCTGTCAAGAGCTCTCTCAGCCCCACCTACCTCACAGGGGGTCTGTTGTGGGGGGGGAGGGAAGGGAGGTTGTAAGCCGCTCTGAGACACCTTTGGGTAGTGAAGGGAAGGGTATAAATCCAATCTCTTCCTCTTCTTCTTTTACCTCACAGGGTGTCTGTTGTGGGGAGGGGAAGGGAAGGGAGTTTGTAAGCCGCTCTGAGACACCTTTGGGTAGTGAAGGGAGGGGTATAAATCCAATCTCCTCTCTTCTCTTCTATATTTTTAATGGAAAAAACAGAGGTGAGGGAAGAGTTTACCAGCCTGGAGGGAAAAAATTTTTTTAAGCAGCAGAGCACAGAACAGTAATAAAGGTAAGGGGCCATGTTTAAATGATCACTCACAGTTTGTTTGGCGTTATAGAAAAGGCCTGACCCCCGCCACACACCTTACAAGCAATTGGGTATACATGTGGATATGTGAAGATGCTCCCCCACTGTGTCCTATTTAGATCTAAGCTACAACACTCAGCCAAACAAAAAGCTCAAGTCTCTTTTATTTGTGCCGACATTACAACCAAAAGGGCTATGAAAGATGTGAATTCAGAGCCACTAATAGGCAGACTATGACAGTGTTCAGTTCCTTCGGCGGTCTCTCAAATGCTGACTGAAGCACCCCGAAAAGCCCTCTGGTGGCAAGGGGAAATTGCTGTCAGGGAGGGGGCAAAAATGGTGGCTCTAGGAGGCGGTGCTCATCTCCGTTTCCAAGCCAAAAAGCCAGCGCTGGAAGAAGAAGAAGAGGAGGAGGAGGACAAGGAGGAGATTGGATTTATACCCCGCCCTTCACTTGGAGTCTCAGAGCGGCTTACAAACTCCTTTCCCCTCCCCACAACAGACACCCTGTGAGGTAGGTGGGTCTGAGAGAGCTCTTTCAAGGACTGCTCTTCGGAGAACAGCTCTGAAAGAACTTGTGACTGACCCAAGGTCACACCAGCAGTGGCATGTGGAGGAGTGGGGAATCAAACCCAGTTCTCCCAGAGTAGAGTCCGCGCACTTAACCACTACACCAAACTGGCTACACCAAACGAAGACATTTCTGTGGTCATGTGGCCGGCATGACTAAATGCTGAGGCGCACGGAACGCTGTTACCTTCCCATTTATCTACTTGCAATTTCTTGCTTTCAAACTGCTAGGTTGGCAGGAGCTGGGGCCAGAGACGGGAGCTCACTCCATCACACGGCACTCGGGTCTCGAACTGCCGAATTACAGACCTTCCAGTCTGCAGCTCAGCGTCTTAACCTCTGAGTCATAATCCCCAGAATTCTGGCTTTTCTTTCTGCACTGAGAACTTCAGCTCGATCAGAAAAAAAAATTGCCGCACAAGCCACAAAATCCTGGCTGGGGGCCTGTTCCTGTCCTGGAGGGCAGAGGAATGTTTGGGCTCTCAGCCCTGCCTGCTGCCCCCGGGGACACAGAAATCTCCACATTCTCAGCTTTCTCCCCTTCCTGAGGGCCTGTGGCAGCCGCACCTGGTCTCTCCACTCCATTTCCATCCTCAACAGCATCCAGATTCTGAGCTCCACTTCTGTTTCCTGAGGTCAAAGCCATGCCTGGCTTCTCAACATCCCTTCCTGCCTCTGAGGAGACAGAAAGATCCGGATTCTCATCCATATTTCTTTCCTGGGGAACCCTGAAGGGTGCGCCAGAATCCAGGTCCTGAGCTGTATTCTCAGCGTTACCTTCTTTACCCAAGAACGCAGTACAGCTTGAGATGGGAAATTTATTTACAGGTCCTGTAAAGAAAAGATCTAAACACAAATCCAGGTCCCTAACATCTTGAATTGATCCTGTGGAAAAGTGAAGTGCTTCCCCTCCACTACCTTTTACTGGAGACAGCACTGGGATAAAGGCTCCCTATAGACTTTTGTTTCATCACTTGAGAATGAAGGCTTGGCACTTCTGGCATTAGTCTCGAGGTGTTAGACCTCAGTGAGGAGCACACCTTTCCCCAGCCTTTGCCCCACTCACTCCCTTTGTGTGTATCTCAGGGCTGCCACCACAGGGCTCTAAGAGGCTTGCAGTCTGCCAGCCAGAAACGGACACCCCCCCTCCCTTTTCAGCCAACACAGAGGCAGGGGGAAATTCTTAAAAACCTTGCTTGTGGCCCCAGCAATTAGGGGAGGGAGTGGGGGAGATGGCTGAGGCGAAGAAAAAAGGGGGGGAATCCCTTTATTCCCCACACGCGCCCCCCCCCCCATTTTATTATCCAGGTTTGAATAACACACACTAGAGATGTGAAGGCCTGGGGGGAAAAACGGAAAAATTCGGGGGGGGGGGGGCGTTTTTTTTCCGTTTTTTTTCTTTAA
>NW_015163112.1:724930-726580 GCF_001447785.1 Gekko japonicus | reverse complement strand
GGCTAGCGGGGTTCCTTTTGGGATGAGCAGAAAAGTCAAACCCCACCTCCAGCGGGTGGAGAAAACAGCCACTTGCAGAACTCACAGAACGGGTGAGGTGACTTTGCTGCTTGACTTGCCAAGGAAACAGGCAACCCTGGACTCAAACCAAAAACGCATTGTGAAAGCAAAAGAATTCAAGCCCAGTTTCCCACCCCTCGCAGGGAAGAGAGAAAAGGCAGGCAGCGACCAGGCATTGCAGAGGAGAAACGCAGAAAGGGAGGAATGGTTTTTTTCCAAGCTTCAAAATTTCCGGAAATTTTACATCTCTAACACACACACACACACAGGCTGGGTTGGAAACAATTGGCCATGATTTTATCAGTTACAGCTGTAAGAAGTTTTGGCACAGCATGGGGAACCGTACCCTGGACATCGACTGCCCCTCAGTTTGACCGGGGTGGTGGCTAAACCCTAGTCAATGCTGGCCCCTTCACTTCTGAGCTGAGGTGGCCACTGACTCACCCACCCCGTGAGGTGGTGTTGGCGGAGGGTCTAGTTTGACTGCACTGAAAGAGACTGCGACGTAAAACAAAGGACAGACACACGCCGCCTGGGAATATATACTCACCCCCCTCCCGTTCTGAGGGAGAAGGATGGACGTCTCTGATTGGAAATTGGAGATGCCTGTCAGCCTCGGTTGCCTGGCATTGGTCTCTTGATGGCCGAAAAATCCCACCCACACCCGCCTTTTTGCGCGAAATGGTGGGGATGGGGTTTCTCTGGCAAAAGTAGCCGAATGCTTCTGAGCTGAGGGCACTCGAGCTTCCAGACATGTGACCTTCGAGCCAGTCCGTCCGAGCCCCCCAAAAGGTGATCTTTGGCCTGGATTTTGGTTTGGTGTTTGTGTCTGTGCCCATCCCTAATGTGTACATACATACGTGTGTGTGTATTCAAAAAAAGATTTGTGACAGACATTTATGTTTTTAAAGTGTTTAATTCTCCAAATAATGTTCTGCAGCCCCAAAAGGCTGCTGGGAATTGGGGGAGCAAGTCGCCTTGGGGTGGTAACCCAAGCACAGCTCACAGTTATGATCATACCTGCACCAGGCCCTTTGGCGGCATCCCTGATTGAACTTCCAACAAAATCTGCAGGGCGGCTCATGGTGAGCCGACCATTTTCCTGCTCTGGAGGAGTCGGTTCTCCCCTTTATGTTGGGCCTGACCTCTACCAGCCACGTTTTATCGTGCAGTAGATCCCACCTGGCCTTTGCATTGTGTGAAGCACACTTGCGGAAGACTTCGTAGTGCATCGCGGCCGCATCCCCAGCCGGCACCTTTGCCTTGAGAACACTGCAGAGACGGTTATTCAGACGCCAACCCCTGTTTGGATAGGTGGTCATCACTACCCCCAGATAAACGTAATATCATAAGAACATAAGAGACGCCAATGTTGGATCAGGCCAAAGGCCCATCCATCCGACCGCTCAGCAGTTTCATGGAGTGCCCACGGGTTCTTGTATTGAGAGAAAGGGAGAAAAGTACTTCTTTCTCTACCTTCTCCATCCCATGCATAATTTTATAAACTTCTATCATGCCACCCCTCAGTCATCGTTTCTCCAAGCTAAAGAGCCCAATCTTTTCAGAAAGGTGGATACCCGGTGGGTCCTC
>NW_015163112.1:700929-723378 GCF_001447785.1 Gekko japonicus | reverse complement strand
CCCTCGGAGGTACCCTGCCCTAGGGTTGCCACATCCCCCTTGGCCACCAGCAGGGGGTGGGGCAGTAGGGTTGCCAGCTCCAGGTTGGGGGACTCCTGGAGATTCGGAGGCGGAGCCTGGGGAGGGCAGAGACCTCAGTGGGGGGGGGGACAACAGCATAGAGCCCGCCCTCCAAAGGAGCCATTTCCTCCAGGGGAACTGATTGCTGTGGTCTGGAGATGAGCTGCATTTCCGGGGGATCCCCAGGCCCCACCTGGAGGCTGGCAACCCTACTCCTGCCCGCTCCTGTTGATGCTGCCTGGAGTGCGGGGATCCGCCCGGCATCTATAAGCCGGGGATGCTCACCCCCCTCCCCCACACACACACACACCCCGCGCCCTGGAGGAGCCAGCTCGATGCACCAGGCTGGCCCGCGCAGCGATCTAGGATTCTAGGCTTCCACCTTGGCCGCCGCTCCGACCTGCGCAGGCCTCCGGGAGGAAAGGGGGGGGAGGCCGAGGCGGAGTACCCGCAGCAGCAGTTTTGCAGCCTCCCGTGGCTTTGGAGGAGCCCTCGTGGTGGTCCAACGCCTCCAGGGGCGGGGCGGAGCGGCGCCTTCAGTGGTCCTAATTGGCCGCCTCCGCCCCCCGGACTTCTTTGGCAAGACCGAGTTTCCCGTGCTTGTGCCCCCCCTCCCTGCAGGAGAGCGCTTGCCGCGGCTGCCCTTCCCCTCTCTGTCCTCTCCCCCCTCCACTCTGGGACGGGGCGGCAGACGGGACCCGCGGCAAAGGCCCGGCCCCGGCTTGTTGGAGATGTTCTCCACTACACAGGTACTCCCGGCTCCTTTTCTATAGCTTGGTCGGTGTGACCGCTTGCACACGAAAACTCACACTTTGAATAAAAAACTTTGCTGGTCTTAAAGGTGCCACTGGACTCAGACTTTGTTCTGTTCCCAAAGTGTGAGGCCTTTTATGGGTGCAGACGCCAAATGAGTCCCAAGTTCAGTAAAAAGCCTTTTTAAAAAAAAAATCACGAAGAGTACTGCACTGGATACAGAAAAAGAGTACAGTTGAAAAACTTAGGACTACAACATCTGCTGCGGTGGCTCAAGTGGTTAAGACGCTGAACTGCAGGCTGTGGAAGGTCAGTAGTTCTAGTTCAGCAGTTCAAGACCCAGGGTGCCGCATGACGGAGTGAGCTCCCTCTCTAGTTCCAGCTCCTGCCAACCTAGCAGTTCGAAAGCAAGAAATTGCAAGGAGATAATTAGGTACTACTTTGGTGGGAAGGTAACAGCGTTCCGTGCGCCTTGGTGTTTAGTCATGCCGGCCACATGACCACACGGAAACGTCTTCTGACAGCGCTGGCTCTTCGGTTTTGAAACGGAGATGAGCACCGCAGCCCTAGAGTCGGACTCGACTGGCTTTCGAGCAAGGGAACCTTTACCTTTACCTTACAACATCTGAGTACAGGGAAATCAAATATGTGGGGGGAAACGCATTTCTTCTCCCTGCACTTCTCATCTCTGTGACATTTGAAGAAACAGGCAAATTTGACTTGTTGATCAGACTAAAATAGTCCCAGTTGCTTTCTTCCTTTGGTCAGTCATTTCTCATCAGGCCATATACTGGCATTATATCTCTGCTTTCTTTGATGGTTGCTTCCCACTACCTTATCAAAGCATGTGTCAAGGTGGTGACAGGTCAAAAGCAAGAGCAAAAACAAAATGCTGGGGACAGACAACAGTTTCTTCATGCAAGTTCTCAATTAACATTGACTTATTAACTGAAAATCAACTTTCAACAGAAGCATTACCATGAGACAGGATTAGGCACATTTTGACAACAGTCCACAGGTTTGACAGCTTTTGTTGGACATCAAAATACCACTGTAAAACGTATCCAGTCCAACTTCATCATCTTGTTTTGCAACATATGGTTGAAATTGAGCCTTGAACTCATCGTGGGCACCTGTGGTTAAAGTAGTGTATTGTTGCTTTGATTTTTCCGCTACTGTGTCATTGATCTGACTTGCTGCATGTAGAGTTTCAAGAACAGCCCCTATTCTGGTGATTCCAAGATTTGGCTTGTATAAAATGATCACACGGCGCGTCTGAACGCACCCTATGTGTGGCTAAAGTCCGTATTAAAGTCATTCGGTGCTACTGCCATGCAAGAGAAAACATCTGAAAACAGCTTCATTGTTGTGTGTGTTGGCAGGACACTTGACTGTTGCATGGGGGGCTTTGGGGGACATCTGCAGAGAAACAGAGTTGTAACTAAAAATGAGCATGGTCAGCGGCACTTTGGAGATTGTCCCTCTTCTCCTGCCACTGGACTGACATCTGCCTTTAATGGTGTCAGCAAGCTGCCAATTAGTTCCATGTTCATTCTGTATAACTTGTCTGTGCCCTGGACCCCTCCCGTTCACTCCCTAGTCTGCCTCGACCCTATTGCGCATGCTTGCTTACAGTATGAAGACAGCAGCTTGTTATATGCATGGTCAGCGGCACTTTGGAGATTGTCCCTCTTCTCCTGCCACTGGGCTGACATCTGCCGTTAATGGGCCAACAAAGTTGATGTTCTTAAACCTCCTCATAAGAGAGATTCCTGCTCCTGAGGAGTTGACTCCCAACAATTGGTGATCTTGTAAAGGTAGTGATACTTTGATGTGGTAAAGCCCGCCTGTTCACAGGATCATTTTACCTGTGGGACAGACATGGTAACCACTCCACTAGTACATAATTGCTTGTAAAAAATATTATAGTGTAATGATTCAGGTGGGTAGCCGGTGCTGGTCTGCAGCAGCAGGACAAAGTTGGAGTCCAAAGTTTCACAATTGAACGTGTGGAGATTTGGACAAATGGGCCAGCAAAGTTGATGTTCTTAAACCTCCTCATAAGAGAGATTTCTGCTTCTGAGGAGTTGACTTCCAACAATTGGCGATCTTGTAATGGTAGTGATACTTTGATGTAGTAAAGCCCGCCTGTTCACAGGATCAATTTACCTGTGGGACAGACTCTGCATGGTAACCACTCCACTAGTACATAATTGCATGTAAAAAATATTATAGTGTAATGATTCAGTTGGGTAGCCGGTGCTGGTCTGCACCAGCAGGACAAAGTTGGAGTCCAAAGTTTCACCCAAGGTATAAGCTTTTGTGTGCATGCACACTTCTTCCATCTGAAGAAGTGTGGGTGGCACATGAAATCTTATACCTTGAATAAAATTTTGTTGGACTGGTTCCTTTGGTGCACAGCCCACAAACTACTCCCGTCCAGTGCATCCACAAACCTAGGGGTGTTCTGCCAGTGAACTAGGGTTGCCAACTCCAGGTTGGGGAAATCCCTGGAGATTTGGGAGTGGAGCCTGAGGAGGGTGGGGTTTTGGGGGAACGAGGGACCTCAGCAAGGCATAATGCCATGGACTCCCCTTTCCAAAGCAGCCATTGACCTGATCTCTGTAGTTTGGGGCTCAGTTGTAATTCCAGGAGATCTTCAGACCCCACCTGTAGGTTGGCAAGCCTAAAAATTCATATTCAGCGTACTAGTTCTGCAGGAAAGCAAGCTGGTTTCCATAGCAACCTTTAGGAATTGATTCCAATCCAGTGTGGGAATAATTGTTGGACATAAGATATTGGTTCAGACAAGATTTTGTATAGAGGGGACAGAAAATGATGTTTGTATTGGTTTTGTCAAAACCGTTTTGACAACAAACAAGGTAAACAGAATAAGAACCAAAAGGTGGCTGTGGCTGGATGACCACACTTCTGGTAACATGGGGGAGTGGCCTAATATGCTAATGAGCTGTGCTGTCAGGGGTGTGGCCTATTATGCTAGTGAGTTCCTGCTGGGCTTTTTCTACAAAAAGAGCCCTCACCTGTGGAATGCATTCTATTTGGACTTCAATTAAAGTGGTTTTAAACCGCTTCCGAACATCCTCTAGGGATTTGACTCTCTTGTGTTTTCCCTTCACCTTCTTTTTTACTACTCCCCTCTTTTTTTTTAAAGTTCCCTCTTCTGAAATCAAATACAGGCTTTGGTAATCTGACCCAGATGTTGTTGGAAGTTCCAGGTGTGATGTCCCCTGCCTCAGACCTCCAGACTGAGTGGCAAGAGAGGCTAGATAGCTAGATAGGCACACTGACCATTCTTCCTAGATCTGCTCTTCTGCCACTGTCCTCTTTGATATGCAGATTGTAATCTCAGGGACCAATTTCCCTTTCCTGCATCTCTCTCACTCTGAATGAAGTCTTGCTTTCTACCAGCACGCACCAAGAAAGGGACATGCAGTCCTCTCTTGGCACCATGAGGCAGGTGGGCCTCTCGCCATCCGCCTCCATCCTTTAGCCAGTAAGTTAGTAATAAAGAGAGAAGTATTTCTCTTCTAACCTTGCAATGTGGATCTGTGTAGCTTTGTAAGCTGAGTAACCTGGTAGAGTGACGCTCCTGCATTTGTAGCTTTATTTAAGCACTCTGCTAACTAATGGTGACTGGACTAACCAAACCAGTTAACTACCTCTCTGTCAAGCAGGCAACTTGAATTGGCCGTTGGAGTTTAACTCCTGAGCATTCCTGGGGTGTGAAACCCAATGTTCACGTTGCAAAGCATAAAGTTCTTACGGAGATACTTGAGTGAAGAGTCATACCGTTGCAAGAATCAAAAGGCGTTGTGTGTGATGTAATGACATTCAACAGGTACAGATGCTCCAGGCATAGAGGCAGAAATAAGAAAGGCTGCACTTGTTGAAGTTTTGCCTGTTGGGCAGGTGTTAAAAAACCAAAAAAGCCCTATCAAAGAAAAATGATGAGACTTTTAACAACTGATCAGGTGTGTGGCCTACAGGATGCCTTTAACAGCAACTTTCAATGCAGGAATCAGCAGGCAAAGCTTCCCAGAGCATAGCAAATAAATGGCAGCTCTTGTTAATGACCACAAGTCAACTCTCAGTTCGTCACCGGAGCAGAGGCCAGATTTTAAAAGTTGGCAACTTTTAGTTTCAAGGGGAGGAGGAACAGGCACAGAGTTCCAGAAAGCACGACTCATCATGAAAATGTAAGCCTGAGGCATTAACTGCAGGTGTTCATTCAGACACACTGTTTAAAACATACTAACAGCCCTGCTGGGTCAGATGCAGGGCCAGCCAGATGCCTGTGAGAGGCCAAATGCAGGGCAGGAACACAAACCCACGCGCACACCCCATCCAGACATAAGAATGCCTCTAAGCATGAAAGCTAAACTCTGCCCTCACAAATTGTTGTTGTTCTTCAGTCGCACAGTTGAGTCCGACTCTTTGCAACCCCATGGACCACATCACGCCAGGCCCCCCCATCCTCCACCACCCTCTGGAGTCCATTCAACTCCATGCCTGTTGCATCAATACCTCGGTCTAGCCATCTCATCTTTGCCCTCACAAATAAGAGGTGTCAACTTCATTTCTAAAATATGCTATCTATATCCTCTGGGCATCATTTCTGAAACCAGACCCACCCTATTCAAATGTTCAATGTCCACAAGCTTCAATCAAGTATTAATCTAGGGCTCCTACCTTTTGCTCCCTGTGAGAACAAGGACATGCTTTGTCAGAAGGCCAGAGGTTCTCCTACCCCTAGCACCTTCCCAAGGACGACTGGATTCCCCTGTCCCCAACCCTGGGACTCCCTGGAACAAATCCCTTTCTGATAGTTGGATTGGGACAGTAGAACACACCAATAAAAGCAGCATGCTTTATAGGAAGAGCTTTAAAAAGTGGCTCAGGCCAAGCTCTCATGGGTACTTTAGCAGAGCTACCAAGGAACCATCGCCTAGGAATGCCGACTGAGGAAACCTCAGCCATTTATTCCAGGCCATTAACCTAACAATGGAATGGTAGTCAGCCAGCAATAATATTATTCCTCCCTAAAAATAGTCTGGTCCCCAGAATTCTCCCTGCTTCTCTCACTGTTTGCAAACACAGGTTAGGTTTTCCACAAAAGTAGAGTCTCCATCAAGAGTTTTTAATATCCGTTTTCAATTTTTAAAATTATTTTCCCGCTGGCACTACACATCGGAGCGCTTGCACCGTACCAAGGCTACTTACTCCCCTATGTGCTGGAAGAACTGTGGGGACATGGGTGACTATTTACACTGTTGGTGGAGTTGTCCTCTTATACAGAAATTCTGGGAGGAAGTGACTGACGAAATAACCAACATTACGTCACCCGAACCGGAAACTGTCCTTCTACATGATCTGAGAGACCCATCGGCTGGGGAAGAGACCCTCTCAAGCTTAATGACAGTCTTACTTGCAGCAGCTAAGCTCACTATTGCCACAATTTGAAAGTCAACTAAATCCCCAAAGCTGGAAGCAGGGAGGAATAAAATCTGGGAACAATTCATTATGGACAAAATCAGTACTACACTGGTTACAGGTCAGTCGGGGTCACACAAGACACATTCCAACTTTGTACAGACATGGCTCCCCTTCCTTCAATACATGTCAAACCAGGGGTCATTTCCTGCAGGAGCGCACAGGAGCGGAGCTCTGGCAGTAAAGAGCCCAGGGGGCGGGCACATACAACAAGCCCCACCCCCTGCTCCCAGCAGCCCTCAGTCAGAACAAGAAGCAGCCAGGTAAGTTGCAGAGCCCCCCTCCCCCCGCTCCCCGGTCCAAAACAGTCCAGTGGCACCTTTAAGACCAAGTTTTTTTCAGGTACAAGCTCTCCCTCCTCCGCGAGGACAGATTTGCACGTTCCCCCCCTCCCAATGGCTAGCAATCCAAAACAGTTCAGTGGAGCCTGAGCAGTGGGTGTTGCCGTCTGACACACTTCTGGTGATGTCAGGGGGTGTGGCATATGCAAATAAGTTATGCTAATGAGTTATGCTAATGAGCTCCTGCACCTCTTTTTCTATGAAATGACCCTTGTGTCAAACAATGATCTTTTACCACATAACTCATGCTACACTTCCTGGTTTCACTTTTAACAGCACGCTTCTTGAGACCTCAGTTGTTACACAGCATAGATTGGTTCAATACCCTCTTGTATGGACTGAAAGGCTGAGTGACCCCTAGGAAATGAGGTTCAATAGGCTCAATATGTTCTTAATCTTCTTCATTATTGGTAAACAGGAATGTTTTTAACACATTGGAAGTTGATTCACAGTTTATACTTAGCAGGATTTCCCTCCTGTTCTTATGCACTGTTATGTAATGTTCGCTTTATTTGTTAATCTATAAAATACAAATAAAATTAAAGAAAAAAAAGTAGAGTCTCCAAATACAGACGGTACTCTGAGTCCTGGCCCATCTTAGCATCCACAACCCTTTGTAAAATAATTTATTTCTAGTTCCCCCCAAAATCTCTACGCCCCCCGCTTAACAAAGAGGTTTTATCAAGCCAGTCAGTTTCCAACCCTCAAAACAAGGTCTTAAGCCTGAGTAGAATGTATTTTATGGGGAAATTCCTGCTTCTGCTGCTTGCAAAAAGATGAGGCCGAGGCACATTTCCATGAACAGCCAACTGACAACCCATAGATCTGATTTGGGACTCAAAGGAATCTTACCCAAGCAGCACAACGGCCAAAAATCCATCAAGTAAAAGAGTAAAAAGAGTTCTATAGTGCCACTTCTAAGCGAAATAACTCTTCCTGAAAGTCATGTATTCCACACTTGTTTTATATGGAAATGTTCTGTCTAAGACCCCCTTGAACAGGCAATGAGACCTAGTTCATATTTCACAGAAAGGGCGTTGCAATGCTTTGCCAGCACTTTGGAAAGGCGAAGACCTGCTCGTTTAGGAAAAAACCGTGTACTTTACATCTCCTTCCCCTTCAGTGACCAGGCCAGGCACGTGTGAACATTCCATACCTGCCTCTGCCTAGTGGCAAGTAGAAGCAACACAACGCTCTGGGAGAATGTTGGGTGAAGCAGAAGAACAGGTTTGGAATCTGTCCTTGATCATCACGGTGCATATGACAGACAGTAGCACCTGATCAGGTGGAGGAGCTGGCCGGCCCCACAACTGGAAGACCTCTGCCCAAACAGGATTTAGCCCCCAAGCACCTTTTTCTTGCTCACAACTTTCCCGGGGCCTTGGACCTTTGACTTTTACAAGTGCTCTGGGCTGCTGATTGAATTTATGAGGTCCCGCTCGTTATAGGCTCTTTCCGCATTTGCCTGCCACTCTGGATTCTCTGAGTTTTCAAGTTGAGGCAATTTAAGTCCAAGACAAAACAAAACCTAACTAACCCTGGAGCAACAGCAGGCTGAAACTGGGCTAACCACTGAAGGGAGGTAGTGTAATGCAGAATACGGGGGAAAAACAGGGGGGGGAGTTGTTGATTTTAGTGCAGAATGGGGGGGGGAACATGGATTAAAAAGAAAGTTGAACTCGATTTTAGTGCAGAATTCCTTGGAGGACACTGCGATTAACATGGACTAAAAGGAGAGCGCAGAAAGGGCCGTAGTGCGGTTTCACTTCATTTTATTACCAAGCTGCCTTCGTCATTGTTTGAGAAGACAAAGGCAGGATATAAGCTATCAGAATAAAAAAAAACAGAGGCAACAAAACAACTGTGTGCGTTTTACCTTTTCTCCTAGCACCCCCACTCCTCATATATCAAATCAATAATATCTGCAAGATTTTGGAATCTGATTTTTTTTAATTAGAATTATCACAGCAAAAAAAAAAAAGTGAATCTGTCCTGTAACCACTTCCCTCCAAAGGGGGGTGGGAAGAAAGAGAGAAAAATCCTCGTCCTGCTTCTTGCAATAAAAACAATGAGCTTATGGCGGCACACAGACTGAGCTGTGAGAGACTGGATATAAAATACGTCACCGTGTAAGGAAGAGGGAGAACATTCTGGAATCCACATCACACCCTGCACGGTGAACATTTGGGTGTTGTGGCAGTCTCCTCTCCTCAAGCAGAGGGTGTTTCAGTACTGTGCACAACATGACAAGTCATCTCCCCCGAAGACTGTTGCGTAAATTTTGGTTCCTCAGCTAGGATGCCATAGAAGAAGTCCTCACCACAGAATTATGGAGCAAGAGGGGAATTTGTGGCACCACATGTTCAATACAAGTCTTTCCTTTCAGTTCCAAAAAGAGCCCATGAGGACACACAATGGTACAAGCATTCCCTCACCCAAAGTTTTTGTATCCCTCAGCAGAGAGGAACAACACTTAGGCCAAGCAAGGGCCTGGAAGGAGCTGGCAGTGTATACAGGGGCCACTGATTTCGGTCTCCTCAAGGGCCATTTTGTGGCTTTAAATAAGCCCATTTAAGGGCAGGGAGATAATAGATTTGTCCACAGACACTCCCAGTAACCCGGACTGCAAACCACAGAGCATGCCCAAGGAGAGGCCTAGAACAACTAGCAAGTGTCGATGGCCCTATCAGGAGCCGCAGAGGAAACAGGTGCCTCCAAGTGTCCAGGAGAGTAGCTTTCTCAGAAATCCACGGGAGAACAAGAATTCATGCTGAACTGATTTGGGCGGCTGAGAGGGGCTCAGCCTGTCAAGAGAAGGCTTTCTAGATGCGAAAACTCTCCTCTTTGCCGTCGATGTGTCTGAGGCGAAGGTAGACGTCTGTGCCAATGCTCTGCAGGGACTGGAGAGTCAGCGAGCCACCCAGGTATTCAGCGTAGGCACGAGAGGTCGGCAGCCCAAAGCCAAACCTGTGAGAGAAAAAAGGATGGATGGGAATGTGTCGCTTGGCGGGAAGTAGCACAGGGAGTGACTGTTTCGGAGGCAAGTACGTTTGAGAGGGTACACAAATGGTTCTAACATGGCCACAAATCTGCAGTGATAAAGCTCGCAAATTGCTGGTGTAATGCAAATCAGACACCATTTTCTGTTTGCTTGCTGAGGTTACTTGACCAAACTTTAGTCAGAGGCTTCTAGGCCTGTTTAGGCCAGGAATGCTTGTTAGAAGATGCTGGTGTAAATCTAATGAGGCACCTGAGAGTCACCCTAGAGACAGAGCTGACCCTGATAAGAAGGAGAGTTATGTTCTTGACTCCCAGCTGCTAGCACTTAGTGTGCTGGCCTGTGGGGCCATTAATTAATTAACACATTCCCAAGTGAATGCACCTGTGTGTGGGGGGGAATCGGACCATCTTCAGAATTTTAGGTTTCGATTCCCTAGAGCTCACAAACAAGTATTATGGGATAGCTTTGGTCACCTTAGTTACAGCAAGAGTGACATCACTTTGCAAGACTGTGAATGGTTAACAGGCCTGAATCATTCATAGTCTTTTGGCTATAAGAACTTTGGTTCTTAGTGACCATGTAGGATTCTTTTGGGGTCTTGGCCAAGCCAGGTTAAGACTCCTAAGCAACCCTCACTATGCCTTGAATACTTGTGATTCCATCCTGATGGGGATTGCACTCTGTGTCTCAGGACTTTTTTGCACTTCTGAACCTGATGCGGGTAAACTGCTTGTATATTGCTTGTAAGTATTTAGCTATGCTGGAAAAGCCTAGATTTATTGTTTTGTCCTTTCACTGCCTAAAGTCTCGTGTTTTATAACTTTGCACAATTTACTTAAATAAAGAAACTTATATTTTTACTTGGTTTGGGTTATTGGCTCCACGAACTTCAAAGTCTAAGTCTTGCGTCTTGGGCTGCAAGGTCCTACTACTACCAATTGTGTCTCTTTGCTCAAGCCTGTGGTGGAGACTGCAGACTTGTTCTTTGAGTTGTGTTCCTGTGTCAAGCCTGGAGATTTTGGTAACTTTGCTCCAGCCCTGTTGGGAACTCTTAAAAGTTATCTGGTGGCAGACTAACTTGGTTAATTACTTGTGCTAGCTGTTCCTTGAACCCCAGACTGTGGCCCTGGAGAGGACCGAGTCTGTTACAGTTGGGTTTTATCCCACAGATCTCTGTGGGGCTGAATGGGGGGGTGGGGCACCGGCACTTGAGGAAAGCTTTAAAAACTGATTGGTAAAGCTTAAATGATCAGGAAAGCTTTAAAAATGCAGTAAGGGCAAGGTGACCCATGGTACTTTTAAGAGTAGCCGTCTGGCAATAGACAGAGAATAGAAAGTTCAATTTTCAGCATGGCAAATATTTCATTTTTTGTCTGGTGCCCTTCTAGTCTTTCAGACTGCAGTTATTAATTCAAAAGGGCAAGGGGCAGATGCCTGGCGATGTCTCAAAACAGCACATATGATGAGCAATGCTCCCTCTAAGCTGTGGAGTCTTGTGAGCAAAAATTCTAGAAAGCAAAAATTCATAGAAAGCTACTGGCACAGAAAGCTACTGGCATTAAAGTTGTGAGCGAGTAACTTAGCTACTGCATAAATTAGTTTGCTCCGGAGCCATCCGTCCTGAGCAAAGACAACAATCTGTGAGCTGGAGGCTAAAAAACTGTGAGCTAGCTCACACTAACTCAGCTTAGAGGGAACACTGATGATGAGGCGACAGCAATAGAGGTTCATCAGCCTCTCTTTAGCGCTCCTTCTGACAGGAGATGGGGTGGGTGTAGAAGGGGGAGGAGCCCTGGCTCAGGGGTACAGCATCTGCTTGGCCGGCCGAAGGTCCTGGTTTCAATCTCTAGCGTCTCCAGTTAAGACAACCAGGTGGCAGACCTCTGACCTCTGCCTGAGACCCTAGAGAGCTGCTGCCAGTCTGAGTGGAGAACGCAGACCCTGATGAGCCGTGCTTCCATGTGTTTTGTTCACAAAAGGTGTATTTTGTGCAGTGGCTGCTGGGAAATTTCCCCTCTCTGTACCACGTCCTTACCCATGCATGGGCCCTGATTGGCCGCTGTTCCCCATTTCCACCATGGTGCCAAACACGGTATTAATGCGGGGATCTTGGGCACTCGCTTCAGCTGTGGTGAAGTGATAATCGGTCACCTTGTCTACGTGGTCATGAGGGATCCCGGCACCTCGGTCTGAAATCCTGCCGGAAGGAAAAAGGGGTCATGATGTTCGAAGCCGTGGATCATCGTTTACAGTATTTCTTCCCTTCTCGTCTCCCACCTGCCACAATACCACCAAGGTATCCTGGATCAAGCCAAAATAACCATCTAGTCCAGCATCCCATTTCCTCTAGCGACCAACCAGATGACTTCAGGCTGGGCATTCAGGAAATCCTACTGTTGTATCCCCAGCAACTAGCATTCAGAGGTTCAGTGTCCGTGGACCCTGAGGTTCTATTCGGACAGCATGGCTCGTAGCTGGGGACAGACCTTTCTGCCACAATACTTTAAAAATCATTTAAACTGACATCACCGCATCTTGCAACAGCAAATACTAAGAATTGGAATATGTTCCAAAAAGAAGTGCTGCATTTTTATTTGTCTTGAATCTACCTACTACTTATCAGTTTCACAGGATGACCCTGAGTTAAGAAGGTAAGAGAAGCCAATGTTGGATCAGGCCAATGGCCCATCCAATCCAACACTCTGTCACACTGTGGCCAAAAATATCAGGTGCCGTCAGGAGGTCCACCAATTTGGCCAAGACACTAGAAGCCCTCCCACTGTTGCCCCCCCCCCCCAGGCACCAAGAATACGGAGCATCACTTGGCCCAGACTGAGAGTTCCTATCTATACTTTGTGGCTAACAGCCACCAATGGACTTCTGCTCCAAATGTTTATCTAATTCCCTCTTGAATGTTCTAGTATTATGGAAGAGGAAGAAAAAGGCTCTGTGTCCAGTCCCTTCACACAATGTGTATTGCTGTAGGACTGTATCATGCTCCACCAATATCATTGTTTGAAATTAAAAATACTCTTCTTTTTACGGCGTCTCTCACCATAGGGAAGGTACTCTCACTTCTCAACCACTTTGGTTGCCCTTCCTCTGAATTATTCCCAGATCTACAATCAATCTCTCTTTCCCCCCTCCCCCCCTTAAACAAACCAACGTTCTAACAAGTGAATAAGCAAGAACACGGCAAATGAGATTCAGCCATACACTTCTCCACTCAGGGGAAGGAATCTTCGGTAGCCCACCCCCAAATTAGGACCTTGTGGATTCAGAAATGCCTAGGAAATCTGGTCCCTACTGTCAAATTGCCTGGAACTACAAAACATTACATAGAGTTGGAGGGAAAAAATCCAGGTGAGAGGCAGAAATCATTACAATCAGCCACAGTGGTGGCCTCTGGGGGTGGGTGGGAAGTGTTATCTGTGCTGGAAGAGGTCCCATCCAAACTGCACCTTATGATCAAGTCAATGTCATTGTTGGCAATGGTGATGACGATGTCTGGCACATTGTAGGGCGTGTCCAGGTGAGACTCCATGGTGGCCCTGAAAGAACAGCCAAAATTTAAACCTTCACCCACACGCAACAGCAGCCCAGCACCACTCTCTGCCTTCCTCTTTCACAACCCAGAACGAAGACTTGCCGTCTGTTCCTCCGCCGTCGGAGTTCCTGCATCAAAGACTTTGGCAGGTTATTTCTGATCAGCACGAAAACTTCAGCCTCTTATCTCCACAGCTCCAGGCCATCTGTCCCTCTCTCCCCCTCTCTGCCTATTTTTCCGAACCTTGCTTTTCTGCTCTTCTTCATACAGCTCTTTCCTGGGTCCTGCCTGACTCTGTTTCTCTGTTGTCTTTCCTGCCTGCCCTGCACCCACCTGGGTCCAAACACCTCAGTCAACAGCAGTGCAAGGCCCAAGAAGACAGTTCAGATTTTCATCACCACCACCATGGATAGTGTCATCACTGTACTGGAATAACCATCTCAATTTTGCAGACGTGACAGGGCACCTAACTTGTTTAAATACGGCAGTTCTTTAACCACCTCATGCCCAGTGAATTTCCACAACAGGCAATGCCCAAGAGTAGAACACTTGGCACCAAATTGTCCTTCTGATCCACTCGTTTTTAGCTTTCTCAAAACTAGAGATGTAAAATTTCCGGAAATTTTGAAGCTCGGAAAAAAACCCGTTTTCCCCCCAGTTTTTTTCGGGGGGAAACGGAAATTTGTGGAAAAATTGAAAAAAATGCTACATTAGCATTTCTTTTGTCTTTTCTAGATTGAAAGTCATTCTGTTACTTTAGGAACATAAAATATGACTATGGACATTTTTACTTGGCATGAAATTATCACAACTAGCATATTAAAAATATAGTGTATCCAAACAATTATTACAAACAGAATACCCACCCACATGCAAAAACAAAACTGAAACCTTTTTATTTTCTTCTGACAATAGCACCTCCTAAAGGAAGAAATGCATCTTGTTCTTGCATCGGAGAGTTCAGTTTGTAACCTAGGACTTGCTTGTCCTCAGTACACAGAAATTAGATCAATCTGATACCATCTATATATTTTTTTAGAAATGATTTGGAAAATATTTGAACATCTTGTCTTAAAATATTTTATTCATCATGTTAAAATAAAACGTTCCATAATCAATTTTTTTCCTTTTCTTTTCTTTTTTCAATTTTTCCAATTTTTCGTAAAAAAACAAAAAAGGCTTCAGGGAAAAAAACGGGGAGGAAAACGGTTTTTCCCCAAAATTTTCCGTTTTTTTTCCGGGCCTTCACATCTCTACTCAAAACGCCACACTTTTTAAAGGGAAGGTTCCACATACACTATTTTCCGCACAGAGGCGGGGCTGGATTTCACATGCCAGCTGGCAAAGAGCAGGGACTGGTCCAAGGGCTTCCTGTGCCCCAGGCAGAGCAGCCAAAAAGCTCCCTTCCTGCCAGGTAGCGAGGGACTCACTTACTGCCAAAGTGGCAGTAGAAAGTAGGGGGGGAGGTATGGTGTCAGAACCCAGAAGTGAAACCACTTCCAGGTGACGCTATAGGAATCTCCAACATTTTTATGGTAAAGACCATAGAGGTTTTGGGGATACCTAGAGTGTCGCCAGAAGTGGTGTCACTTCTGGATTCGGATAAAATTCTCCCTCCCCACTTTCTTCTGCTGCATCAGCAAGCAAGTGAGGCCAGTGCTGGCTGGTGGCCGGCCAGGGTGGCCTCGTCCTGGCCCCACTGGTGGACCTCCTGATGGCACCTGGTATTTCTGGCCACTGTGTGATACAGAGTGTTGGACTGGATGGGCCTTTGGCCTGATCCAACATTGGCATCTCTTATGTTCTTATGTTCTGGAGCCACTGGCAGCAGCACAGGCAACAGTGCAGGGCAGCCTAGCAGATGGGCTGCCTCTGCAAAAAGGGAGCGGGGGGGAGAGAAAGTGTGCTCACCGCATAGCATTCTTGAGCAGCTCTGGAAGGATGTAGTCCAGAGGCATGGGGATGAAAGGGAAGCGGGCGGCCACGTGTCCATTGATCCGCACCCGTGGAGCGTTCCCGTACTTGTGCTCACACAGGCGCCTGAAGGAAACACGAAAACGAGATCAGCAAAGAAGCAACTCACTTCAGATGTCTCTCTCTCGGTCACACATACTTCCTCCGGAATAAACAGCAGGTCCAATCCAGTCTCCCCAATCCATACTTTCACTTGGTTTTGCCCAAGCGGTGCACATAACCTGGATCTCGCAAACGGCATGAAAACAGTATACAGGGAACTTGGAGCAGTTCCCTTACCTAAGAGAACGTCATCCATATCTGTAAGCGTCACCTAAACCCAGACTTACAGCTGTCTAGGGAAAAGAGAGCTTCTGATCTGGGAAGCCACATTTTACCACGAACACTTCTGAACTGCACCAGTGCTGGGGGTAACTGCTTTCTCCCAGACTTTATCCAGGTGACCATTTGCATTCCACAGTTTTTAACTAAATGTTTTGCTTAACAGTTAAAATAAAGATTGGCCAGACATCGTGCCTTAGTGTCATGTGCCTAATTGACTCGCCCACAAAACAGCAGCCACAAACACAGACAAAACATCTACGCGGCTGCTCAGGCAAAGGCAGCAGAATGCAAAAGGTGGCATGGCATCATGCGGCCACAGGGGGGAAGCAAGACATCTGACCGAACAAATTCCTTCAAAAAAGCAACAGTAGTACCTGGCAAAATCGACCCATTTCTCAATTATTTTCTTCGGGGACAGCCGGGTGCATATAATCCCAACAAAGTCTGGCTGCAGGAAAACATAAAGAAAATTTAAAATGTCAGAGTTCAAGACTAGAACAATGAAGACCCCAACAACTGCTTTTTCCGAGCCTGATAACAGATTGGCAAACTCACCTCCACAATTCCATTCTGTACATATAGCCCCATGAGACAAGAAAGAAAAAGGTCTGGTTTTATTTCAGAAACCATATAAAGATACTTTGTTGTGGTTAATCGGCTTGCACTGTGCCAAGGTGCTCCACCAGTAAGGGCAACGTGTTACCCCGGTTGAGGGACTGAACACCTGCATCCTCTCACACCTGCAGCCATACAAACTGAGGGGGTGTTCTCAGCCTCTCCCCAACAAGGCCAGTCTTCTAGTTTCTCCCCAGTCTTCCAGCTTTCCCCCTCTCCCTTCACACAGTTACCATCATTCTTTCCTTAGGTGCAACCTTTTCCTTCTTCATTCCTTTGAACCATTTTGGTCCCTCTCCTCCTTTTCTCTGTTCAACGCGGACATTTTTATTCTTCATTCTTCTCTGCCAATTACTGCCTGTCATTGCTTATCAATGCGATTTCCCCACCCCCACCCATTTTCAGTCTCAAACATCAGCCTGTGTGTTTCCTTTGTCCTGACCTGAATACCCCAGGCTAGCCTGATCTCTTCAGATCTCGGAAGCTAAGCAGGGTCGGCCCTGGCTTGTATTTGGACGGGAGACCTCCAAAGAATACCAGGGTCGTGACGCAGAGGAAGGCAATGGCAAACCGCCTCTGAGATGTCTCTTGCCTTAAAAACAAGTCTAGCTTGCAGCCTAGTGGTGCATAACACTAAAAGAGCTGGAACTTCTGGCTGCCAGACAATCTTAGGATCTCCTGGCTATACTACACACAAATGCCGTATGATAATCATAATAATCTCTTTCATCTCTCAGAGCCTCCCTCAGCTCAGGCCAACTGCCACATTCAGCGTTCGCCCAACTGCCACCCTCTCCCCTCCCCCATCCACCAGACTGTCAAGACTTTTCAGGGCTTCAAGGATCCTGTTCAGGCTTTGCTTACGCAGAACCCTCCTCAGGGAGATTTTTATTTCTTCCATTGTACAAAACAAGCCTGCACAGCTGGGGAACCCTTTTGAGTATACAAAAACTCCCCTCCCCCCCGTCTCAGGGTAGCCTTATTTCCCAGCCCATGGGCTGGCATGGGGTCACCAGCATTTATCAAAGGGGATTATGCTATTTTGTTTTTTAAAATTTAAGTATATATATACTTTCACTCATTGTGTGTGTTTATGGGCACAATATATTTATGCATAAAAAACAGAAAAAAACACTTGATACGCAGCTGATGTAGAATACACGTAAAATCTACACCAAAACGGGTGTAAAGCAGAACTATTCATAAAAAGCAAATAAAAACGGCACCTTGTCCTCATGCAACGCGAGGTGGTGAGTGGCCAACATCCGGATGCCCAGGCGGGAAGTGAGCGTCTTGTCCAGGAAAGAGCGGATCAGCTTTTCATCCTGGGATGGGGACAGGAAAGTCAACATGTTTCAGAGCAAAACCACCAGGCTCCATAAGCACTGGCCATTGTCTCCTCAGAGTGCTATTCCTGCTTCCCTTCCCTGCTTCTCTGTGGGATGTTTTAGAAGCTGTCATGCCAGGGGAAACAGACAGGCCCGTCGTTTTGTGCCCCCACCCACTTCAGGTTAAAGGCAAGTCTGAACCCAGAACCTGTGGCAGAGCTGAGGAAACTTCTGCTTCCCTTCCCTGCTTCTCTGTGGGATGTTTTAGAAGCTGTCATGCCAGGGGAAACAGACAGGCCCGTCGTTTTGTGCCCCCACCCACTTCAGGTTAAAGGCAAGTCTGAACCCAGAACCTGTGGCAAAGCTGAGGAAACTTCCCAGGAGTCCTGACTCGCAGTGTTCCCTCTGAGCTGAGTTAGTGTGAGCTAGCTCATAGTTGTTTAGCCCCCAGCTCACAGCTTTTTGTCTCAGCTCAGGAAGGAGGGCTCCAGAGCAAACTAATCTATGCAGCAGCCAAATCGCTCGCTCACAACTTTAAGGCCAGTGGCTTGCCAAGTTGGATTTTTGCTCACGAGACTCCACAGCTTAGAGGGAGCATTGGTCCTGAGAACCCGCAGCCTTCCCGGCACCAGCCCCTCCTAGTCTCCTGCTTGGCCTCTTCCTTTCAAGCCCACAGTGGGTCTTCATCCCCGTATCAGAGGCTTCCTAGAGCAGTGAAGTCCCCTCCCCCCGATCCACCCAACAGGGCTGGGGAAGTCCAGGTCAGAGTTACCTGGATGTGCTTGCGACACTCCCGCAAGCCCTCGGCCAGCAGCGTCACCACGTCCTTGTGGTCGTCAAGAAGCTGCCGGACCAGTTTGCAATACTGGGCCTCGGACTCGTTGTCTGCGATCTGTCAGAGGAGAAGGCGGGGAGAGACAGCGGCAAGCAGGGAAGAAAACGTGCATTCAGACGAAAGAGGATGACGCTGTTCCATCCCACTTAGTCCAGAACTAACAAGCCCCTCGAAAGACAACAGTCCCACTTCCAACATCTGTTTTTATTAGCTTGTCATTGTTATTGGCGTGCTTCACTGTTTCAGTCCTGGGCTGCCTCCAGCAGCCGGGACACCAGTTTTCTAAATAAATAGAAGCACCCAGTGGCACGACACTGCTACCCCAGGCTGGAAACAGCACTGTACTAACAGCAGTTGATGGCAGTCGTGGAACAGCAGTATAAAACACACACGAGAAAGAAACATTTACAGAATCTGCATTGCAATTTGCTATCACACCCGCAGACTCCGCTTTAAAAAATAAAATCTGGTAGTGCAGTTACATTTTGGCGATCCTATATTATTTATTTCTTTGCAACATCTGCACGCGGCCTTTCTTCATTTTATTGGATTTATTTGTACCCCGTCTTCCTACCCAAAGGGGCTTCCATCGTTCCCTTCTCCTCCGTTTCATCCTTGCAACAACCCTGTGAGGTAGGTCAGGCTGAAAGAGCGTGACTGGCCCAAAGTCACCCAGTGGGCTTCCATGGTGCAAGCGGGGATTAGAACCCAGGTTGACCAGAACCTAGTCCGACACTTAACCACAACCCCACACTGACTCTTGGCTTTCTTCCCAATCAAAGCCACCAAGGCAGCTTTAAAAGGTAAAGGTTCCCTTGCTCGAAAGCCAGTCGAGTCCAACTCTAGGGTTGCGGTGCTCATCTCCGTTTCAAAGCCGAAGAGCCAGCGCTGTCCGAAGACGTTTCCGTGATCATGTGGCCGGCATGACTAAACACCAAGGCGCATGGAACGCTGTTACCTTCCCACCGAAGTGGTACCTATTTATCTCCTTGCAATTTCTTGCTTTCGAACTGCTAGGTTGGCAGGAGCTGGAACTAGAGATGGGAGCTCACTCCATCATGCGGCACCTGGGTCTCGAACTGCTGAACTACTGACCTTCCACAGCCTGCAGTTCAGTGTCTTAACCACTTGAGCCACCGCAGCTCCATAAGGCAGCTTTACAAGCATAATAAAAACACACCTGAAAAATGACTGAAACTAAAAAACCCAAGTAAACACACACAAAACAATTGGGCAGGACTCTTGAGATGTCTCTGCTTTTAGTGCTCTGTGACCCGACACATACTTACTGGGGGAAATTCACTCAGTTTCTGGAAGGCTCGAATGTAAAGTTCATGCTGAAGAAATAAAGAGAGGACAGGAATGACTAAAGCGGACACACGGATGACAACAAATATTCAGTGCTAAAGAATCAACTTCTTGGATCCTCTTGCTAGCTTCTGGGAAGGTTGTGATAGCTAATGTTTTTTAAATGACAAGGAGGAGGAGGAGCCGGTAATCCTAACCAATTCGGGGGGAAAGAAGCGTACTCGATACTTCCACAGGACTTTGCCTGAAAGTACTCTGCACAGTTCTCTCCGTCATTCTCACTGTAAGGCCTCACTGTTTTTGCCACCCCTTAATTAAATCAAAACCGTATATCCTTAGCTTGTTATTTAGTTTTGTCTTCGCATATCTTAAAACATCTTCATCATGTGACATGCCAATTTGCCGCTCAGCCTGTCTATAAGTTTGAACTGTCACCTTCCATTCCAATGGATCTGAAAAAGTGTGCATGCACACAAAAGCTCATACCTTGAATAAACCTTCGTTGGTCTTAAAGGTGCCCCACTGGACTCAAGATTTGTTCTACTGCTTCAGTCCAACCCAGCCACCCACCTGGATCTGTAATTCTCACAGATCTACTCTGCAGGGTTGTCGTAAAGCATCATAATCTCAGATGGGGGTTCAAAGGCCAGCTTCCCCAAGGCCAGTAAAGCATCATAATCTCAGCTGGGGGTTCAAAGGCCAGCTTCCCCAAGGCCAATCAGCTGTGGCTGAACAGGAAACTGAACCAGCAACATCACAACTCACAGCCCACCTTTAACTATTACACAACAGTAGTTAGATCCACTGCATTACAGGGAATCGGACGACGGCTCCAGGGTTCTAATTCCCATTGGGGGGGGGGAGGAAAGGGGCAGCAGCGGGACTGATAAATTTGTGCTATGTGGAAAAAAGACCCACTCTTCTTGCTGACAAGGAGCACGGACTCAGCTCACTGCAAAAACAAACTGTGTGTTGTCAGGTGGGAGGCGGTGTTGGTCTGCAGTAGAAGCCCAACAACATTTCCACTAATATGAAAATTACAAGAGCAACGGCTTTTAAAGAAAATATTTATAAGGTGGTTCTGAGGTGGTACCTATATCCGGCTAGAGTGATACCTTGAATAAACCTTCGTTGGTCTTAAAGGTGCCCCACTGGACTCAAGATTTGTTCTACTGCTTCAGTCCAACCCAGCCACCCACCTGGATCTGTAATTCTCACAGATCTACTCTGCAGGGTTGTCGTAAAGCATCATAATCTCAGATGGGGGTTCAAAGGCCAGTTTCCCCAAGGCCAATCAGCTGTGGCTGAACAGGAAACTGAACCAGCAACATCACAACTCACAGCCCACCTTTAACTATTACACAACAGTAGTTAGATCCACTGCATTACAGGGAATCGGACGACGGCTCCAGGGTTCTAATTCCCATTGGGGGGGGGGAGGAAAGGGGCAGCAGCGGGACTGATAAATTTGTGCTATGTGGAAAAAAGACCCACTCTTCTTGCTGACAAGGAGCACGGACTCAGCTCACTGCAAAAACAAACTGTGTGTTGTCAGGTGGGAGGCGGTGTTGGTCTGCAGTAGAAGCCAAACAACATTTCCACGGTATGAGGTTCTGAGTTAAAAAACTCCCTTTGTCTGTTGCATCACTATGTCTTGTGGACCCCCTGGCTGTTCCCTGCACTTGTTCCAACACCATCCCTAGATTACTGTTCATCCCTTTGGCCGCTGCTCTTCCAGCCCACGTCTCATACGTACCACGTGGAGGATGGTGGGGTTACAGCCAATGATGAAGGGGAGTCTCCGAAAGCCTTTGATGCGGTGCGCGATGCGGACAGGCAGTTCATGATGCAGGTACCGGGCACTTTTCTGCAACACAGCATAAGCAGCTGATAGCTTTTTCTTCTCCGGATCATTTCCCCCTGGCTTTTTAACAGGACTGCACTGCAGCGGTTTGCTCAATGGTAGTGTTTTACCAAGGCATTTTGTTATCTTTGGCAGGTTCTGGAAATTAGCTTGGTTAATTGCACATCCTTGGAAGCTAAGAATCGGGGAGGGGGGGTTGGACTCTGCTCACAAGGTCATTGGGGGACGGGTGCAGTGGGCTAGATCAGGAAGGAGGGCAAGGGCCCCACTCATTTTTTACCCCCAGATCTTGACCGGAATCTCATTAAACCAGCCTTACAACCTTCCTGTAGGGCAAGGCCAATATTATCAGTGCCCTGCTTCAGATTGGGCAGGGAGGGATGCAGCTCATTTCCCCCGGATTGGTCAATAAATTCACAGCTGGGCTGACATTAGAACCGGTGGGGTACTGGTTAGGGGCACACTAGACCAGGCCTGGCAGACAGGCATTTATATGGTCATTTGCACAGAGCAAGAATGGCCTCCAGGCAAGCAGAAAGAAGGCGTTTTTGTAAATGGGGGGGAAAGTCTCTTATTCTGTCTTTTTGGATGGTCAGCATGCCACAAATGATTAACAGGAGCACGGGCAGGTGGGTTAGGAATGACTTTCATGAACTTTATCCTCAAGGCTGCGTTACACGAAAATGAACAACAGCCAGTTTGGGCAAGGAAGTATGCCGTGGCACCCCTAAAGAATCCCCCCCCAACTTCTCCAAGCACGCTGAGCTCACAGACACCGCTCTGGAGCTCCCCCGAGACATTTGGGGGAAGCAGAGTGCCCTTTCCAATATACGATTCTCCATGTGTATTCTGAGTCTTGCAAGAAAACTGCATTACATTAACACAATGTGTTTCTATGTTACGCATGCAAGAGAATCATGTGTGTGTTTTTCCTTAGACAATTACTTCACACTCAGAGAATTTCATGTTGGAATGCTGTTATCCCCCC